>NC_137123.1:21157489-21172489 GCF_949319135.1 Squalius cephalus
CCTAAAGATATACTTGAGTATATTTGATTGTGCTAAAGTGGAAATATTGCAAGTATACTTTAGGTACACTTTAAATATCTTGCATTTAAAGATTGATATTATACAGTGATCATACTATCCTTACTAATGGTGATATTAAAACACATTTTAGGCTTAATATGCTTAAATGTGCATTGTACAATAAAAAGTACTCCAAAAAAAGTTGAATTATAATATTTATATCAGTAAGTCTCAAGCGATACAGTATGTCAGTAAATATGTTAATAGATTTGTAGTACAGTATACTTAATATGAAATACATTTATTTTAAATACATTTTGCTTTAGGTTTTTTTCACTAGGGTAAATATTACAAATAAAAGCAACAACTGTTCTGCACTGCTAATTGAATGTCTGAATGTGCAAATTTAACTTTTCATGTGCCAAAAATTGTACTGTACAAATATGATGAATAACAAATGAATAACTGCGTCCACAAATAAACACAAATTTTTAAATGCCAAGATAAAATAAAAACATGTTGTTTATACTACCCAATGAAAAAAAAAAATGAAAAAAAAAAAAAATATATATATATATATATATATATATATATATATATTATATATATATATACATATATATATTATTTAACCTCAAAATTGCCCAGATGGAACAAATCTTGTAAATGAAAAATTAATATTAGAGCATAACCACCAATAATTGTGTTGAGTGCCTCTGGAAAAAAAGTAAAAAAAAGTGGAAAAAAATAAATAAATACTTAAGCACAATTTATTCTAATGTACTTTAGTATAACTAAATGTATTTGTGGCACACTATAAATTTGTATACTTTAAGTCTGTTATTTTGGAACAACTAATTTTGTACTAAATGCATTTTGTCCAAAAGCAGTGCAGAAGTTCAACTAAATATCAATTAAATATACATGTTTGTGCAAAAGTAGAACTATTCCAAGTATACTTAAGTACACTTTAAATATACTCTTGTATTTAAGTTTTGAAAGGCAGAATTCACAAACTGAGGTCATACTATTAGTGATTTTAAAACACATTGCAATGGCATTCAAATTAAACTTGAAGTGTGCTGATTGTCATCATTATTGTGTGATCCAAATACAATAAAGTACTGTAATATTTATAAATAGACTTTAAGTATATCAATTTAGAATACCGAAAGTACAATAGCAGGGTATTTATAATAAGTACAAAAATATGTAAATGTATTTGTAGTATACTTAGTATAAAATAAATGTATTTCATTTTAGTATATTTATTTTTTATTTGGGAGGTATAGAAGAGTAGACTCTGATATTATGATTTTCATTATGACAGACCTTCCGCTCTCTCAGCATTTCTTTCGTGTTTTTTCGAGGTGTTTTTGATAGTATGTTCACACAGACTCTCACATCCTCATTAAAATTGCCAGTGTGTTTCAAAGGAGTCTGGTTGGTGTTCGAAAAGGCAAAGCTCTGTAAAAGAACCACCCTCCAATTGCAACCGAAAGTTTTCATTCTCATCCCTTCATTCTTATTTCAGTGTTTTCCCCCCGGTTATCTGCTTCTTTTTCCCCCTCCAATTATAAGCTTTAGATCCAATCAGCCTGAACTTAAAACTGTGGAGAGAAATATTGCTCCGAACTCTTTTGGAAAGTTTCCTTTTCATTGTGAAGATTTGCAATCCATCCCACTATCATTATCACTTAAGTTTGTTTTGGTTGTGCAATTTGTTTTAAAATGTTCCATTACCTTTATGCATTAGATGTTAATTATTTTACTTATTGATAGTTTAAGAGTAATTGAAGTAAAATTGGTTTTGTTAATGAGTTTAAGTGCAGGCACTATTAAAGGAGTAAAGGGTTTACATTAAGTGGAAGTTCATTCTAGGACTCGGCATCCGAACAAACTTCAAAATAATCGTGCAACATTTTGGACATGAATGATAACCCAAATCATACAACTTGTTGAGGAGTGATATACTATTACTTAGTGATCAAACTTATGAAGTGTCAAAGCAAAACACAAAACAAAACAAAACAAACAGAAGAAAAAAACAACAAAACACTAAAAATGTAAGAAAATAAAACAGAACAAAACACACACAAAAAAAAACAGAACAAAACACACAATACAAAAACAACTCAAAACAAACAGAACAGACACAAAACAAAACAAAACACACAAAAGAATAGAACAAAAACAGATCAAAACACACTAAAAAAACAAACAGAACAGACACAAAACAGAACACAAAAACAAAGCAAAAAACAAAACAAACAAAAAACAGACAAGACTGATTGGGGCTCTTTTGATTTGGGCCAGTAAGTAACCATCTAATAACCTCCAATAAACCACCCTTATAATAGCATAACAACATAGTAAACTATGAATAAATAACTATAATACCTTACAAAACCCATAGCAACCACCCACAAGCATGTGACGTCCAAAAACAAGGATGAGCATTATCACCGTTTGCAGTTTTGAAAATGTATTAATAGCAATCCAACATGATTTAGTATTTCACAGCGCAGTGATATATTCTTAGTATTTGCAGTCAACTGAAAACAAGAAAACAAGTGCTCTGAGTGCCACAACAACAGAAAAGTGGCATTAAATGAACGCTGAAACACAAAACAAAGCCTAACCATAATACTTTTCTTTTTCAGCCTTGCAAGCACTTGCATTTCCTTTGAATGTTGATAAATTGATATATACAATAATATCAGCAAAGTTGATACTAGATTAAAAGAAGTATAATTAGTTTTGTATGCATGCAACAGCACATGCAGCACAAGGGTTTCAAACCACGGCAAGTGTACATTGATTCATTTGTTTCTGGTGTGCATTTGTCTGAACAACAAGCTCTGTAGAGTTTATTTTTTCCATGACAGACTTGCATTAACCGCACAAAAAAGGAAATAAACAACAGCGATGAAACCAGATTTTTCATCAACAGAACACTCTCAATTCAACAGATAAGCTCTGGAGGCAAGCAAAATATGACATGTGTCATTATAATAAATAATTGGGGCCGTGACAAAAGGAAAATCAGACCTTTAAACCTTCCGTCTTTATGTTGGCGGATATTACCTGTCAAGTATGACTCAATTCCTCTATTTAGACTATTTTCTTTAGAATGAAAGACCCCTGAGGCCACTAACGCAGGACAGGGAACGGTCTGACTCCCATTTCTGACACATCTGGTGTGTTGATGGGATTTTAATTTGATTACAGCAAACATAACAAGTGCCTCTGAGGCTGCTTTTGAAACTAGAAACCGCTCGCAAATCCAGTCTAGTGAGCAAATGCTGATGGCGGTGATGATATTCTCAATTTATTATTATGACAGACACTAAATTAGAGTTGGCTCCAGGATATAAGGGGAAGTCCCACCAGAGTGTAATTAAAAAAGGTAAGAATATCAATGAAAAAAACAGAGTGTGGTAAATGACCTTCTGAATAATAATCGTTAGTGATTTATGATCGTCGGAAAGCACGGGGAGGGGGTGAAGCAGGAGCGCAGAATTTTCATAAATCTTATATATATTAAAAGTAGAATCATAAAACTGAAGAGGTTCATGAGCAATGTTGAAGTACAGCAGAGTAATATAGAAGGAAGGAAGGAAGGAAGGAAGGAAGGAAGGAAGGAAGGAAGGAAGGAAGGAAGGAAGGAAGGAAGGAAGGAAGGAAGGAAGGAAGAGGAGGATGGAAGGAAGGAAGGAAGGAAGGAAGGAAGGAAGGAAGGAAGGAAGGAAGGAAGGAAGGAAGGAAGGAAGGAAGGAGGGAAGGAAGGAAGGAAGGAAGAGGAGGATGGATGGAAGGAAGGAAGGAAGGAAGGAAGGAAGGAAGGAAGAGGAGGATGGATGGAAGGAAGGAAGGAAGGAAGGATGGATGGATGGATGGATGGATGGATGGATGGATGGATGGATGGATGGATGGATGGATGGATGGATGGATGGATGGATGGATGGAAGAGGAGGATGGATGGATGGAAGGAAGGAAGGAAGATTGGATGGATGGATGGATGGCTGGATAGATGGATGGATGGAAGGAAGGAAGGAAGGAAGGAAGGAAGGAAGGAAGGAAGGAAGGAAGGAAGGAAGGAAGGAAGGAAGGAAGGAAGGAAGGATGGATGGATGGATGGATGGATGGATGGATGGATGGATGGATGGATGGATGGATGGATGGACAGGCAGATACATGTAGATATATAGATAAATAGGCAGATACTGTAGATGCCAAAACTGATGTCTGGCCTAAGAAAATTGAAGGATGATCTTCGTCCTTTATTCAAATATTTTTTAATTTTTGTAAGCATATTGCTAAATAAATAAGTAACCAAGTAAGTATAAAGCATAATATAATATAATATAATATAATATAATATAATATAATATAATATAATATAATATAATATAATATAATATAATATAATATAATATAATATAACGAAACGTAACGTAACGTAACATAGTATAATAATAATTCCACAAGTGCAGTGTCTAAGAAAACATTACTACTTGTAGACAGTTTAGTATCTACTTTACTTAAGTATTTACTTTTATTTTCATTTACTTTAGATGTACTATACAAATAAATTCAAAATTGTTGGAAAAGTCAAGATTTCACTCCGTCTTGTCTGATCAGAGTACGTTGTTTGAAAGTCGAACAAATGTCAAAGCCACTAAGATTGTAAAAAAAAAAAAAAAAAAAAACGCTAGATGTTTTTTTTTTTAACCCTAATAAGAGATGGCACAAAGAGAATCCATGGGGAAAATGAAGATTGCCAAAGTTCTTGTTTTTCCTCCGGCTGAGAGGTAAGTTCTGACTTCTTTAAAAGGTCAGGGACATCAGGTAAGTCCTGCTCTGAAAGGTCTGACTGGTGTTGTACGCGCTGACCTGTGAAATATCAACTCTATATAGGACCTGCCGCTGCCAAAATGATGCAATTTGAAAGTCTGTCAGCGGCCACCCTTGCATGACCCCTCTCGGGCAGCGACGTCAGATGGAAGGAAGGAATGGGGGACGATGGTCCAGAAACATGTCCATTTGATGCGGAAACTATATGACGTTATATGTGTGTATATTTGTGATCACAGCTATTTCAGTTCTGAACATTTTTCTTCTCCTCCTATGAATAAACTTCTATCCTAACAAAGCGCAAGTATGTCTCAGACCTTAAGAGCTCTATTTGTTGCTGATGAATTATAAATAAGATATTAGGTGTTTCCTCTTCCTCTGAGAACGCAGGATGCTTGCATAAGAAAGAGGTACAGCGCTTTGAGCAAAACAAGTGTCAGTTCTTTTCCTGGCGTCGATATTTCCTTCACATCCACATACAGAGGGCTTCACTCACTTTGAATATTATCTGGGAAAAAATGACTGATCCGGCTCCATTGTTTAAGGTCACGCTGTTCATTAAAACTGACACGCCGTTTCTCAGAGCGATGCTCGTGGCCTGACCTTTCTCAAAAAGTCAACAGCTGTCTAGTTTTCTGCTAGCGGAACTAAACTTCACCAATTGCTCCTTCAAAATCCACCTCCATCTTAATTGAACTTTGATCTCAATTAACAATGACGGTGTGTGGGCCCTGAAGTGTATTATATCATGCAACGCCACTGGTGGTGACCAAAGCTAAACGCAGGCACAGGAAGAAAATGGCAATCGGCGCCAGGGTTGTGCTTAGATTTGCTGCTAGCCTGTGTAAATGAGCACAGAACTCCCCGGAGGCCTGATTTGTGGAAAACTGAGTATTAGCGAGCCATCATTTTGTCAATACATACTTTCATTGCTGTGGGAGCAGTCATTGTGATGTATTATAACATTCGGCTGCACTGAGCCGCAGGGTTTAGCAGGCTAGTGTGAGAATTCAGTCTTCCTCGTGACAGCTGGGTTTGTGTTTGCATTTGGGTTAGTGCTGATTGGTATTACGATGCTGTTTTTTTTTCAAATATTTCTTTCTCTTCATCTCCATCTTATAGGTTCAATCCATTTTTCTATTTCAAATGACGTGCATATCATGAACACATTCTGAATTGAAGAATGAAGAGGGCATTTACTGAATTGGAATTCAAAGATATTTGACGCAGGCAATGCATTTTGGACAATGAAGTTTTCTTTACCCTCCTACGAAAAGTTTTATATTAAATATGATGTGTAAACTAAATACAAATCCTATGAACCTTTAAACTTGAGGGCTTTCTTTGTTCAAAACTTTTAAACAAGACAACATTACAAAACTAAAAACAATTAAATACACATACATACATACATACCCCTTTAATTCAATGTATTACATGCCATTTCATTATAATTAATTGTGAAAATTGTATGTACACCAAATATTTTAATGTGTTGAATTACAATTTTAAATACAAGGACGCAAAGTATGTATATGTATATGTATATGTATATGTATATATATATATATATATATATATATATATACACACATATACATACACATATACATATACATATATATATATATATATATATATATATATATATATACACACATATACATACACATATACATATACATATATACATACATACATACATACATACATACAGTATATACATAATATATATATACACACATACATAGATACATACATACATATATAAATATATATATATATATATATATATACACACATACATATATATACATGTGTATATATATATATATATATATATATATATATATATATATATATATATATATATATATATATATATACAGTGCTATGCATAAGTGAATACACCCATGCTAAAGTTGACTAAAAAGAGGAATAAAAAATTATATTTTGGAAATTGAACGTAATGCCTTAATTTGAAAAATTAGGAAAAATCCAACCTTTAACCCTTTAAAACCGGATGTGTCGTCGACGACACAGCCAACCAAGCTGTATTCATGTCACTGTAACTCTTCAACCGTTTGCACTATCAAAATAATTCAAATAGTACCTGAAAGTAGACATCAAGCGCTTTTCGCCAATATACGGCTTATTACGGTAATGCCATGCTTTCCGTCTGCAAATGACAGCAGCGCGGGGTGTAAGGATTTGAACAGAGAGATACGACGCGCGGCAGGTTAGAGTGTTTTGGATTGCATAAAATAATAAAAGAAACGAACAAATACATGGCGAAAGAAGTGTTAGACAGCAGAAAGGGGGATTGGGATGATTTTTAATGAAATTTGGGAGGCGGATGGCCGTTACTCTTTCACGTATCTAAGCATGTAGTGCGTGCATGTGTATGTGCGCGTGCCTATGAATGCGTGCATTTGTATATGTGTGCGTGTATGACAAAAAGCGTCCTAAATGAAAACTGTGCAACCCAATGTCACAAAAAAGACTTGTATATATGTATTATAGTTCATTTTTCAACTTTAAAGTGTTAGTTTCTTTCGGTCATGATTTTTTTCTGTTTTTTTCTAAATAAAAATCAGTAAATTTATTCTCGTTTTTTTATTTTTGTCTATTTAAATTATATTTACAAACTCACCACACACAATAATGGTCAATAACTGTAATTTGTTGAAAGCTTATCTTTTTCTGAAAAAAATGACACCTTGCACATGAAGATAGCACATTGTTTTAGAATTTTACAGTCAAAAAATCAAATTATGTGAAAAACACCTATTTTAGCTTCAGGTTCTAAAGGGTTAAGGACACCAATTTTCTTTGTGAATGAATAATGTATCGTAAATAAATAAATGTTCTTCCTTAAAATACAGGGTGCATAAGTTAGTACACCCCTATGTTAAATTCCCATAGAGGCAGGCAGATTTTTATTTTTAAAGGTCAGTTACTTCATGGATCCAGGATACTATGCATCCTGATAAAGTTCCCTTGGCCTTTGGAATTCAAATAGCCCCACATCATCACATAGCCTTCACCATACCTAGAGATTGGCATGGTTTTATTTCAGTTAGCCTAATAGCTGGTTTGATTTGCATTGAGAGATGATCTTATGGAAAGTACCCCATGCCAATCTCTAGGTATGGTGAAGGCTATGTGATGATGTGGAGCTATTTTAATTCCAAAGGCCAAGGGAACTTTATCAGGATGCATAGTATCCTAAAAAAAATTTTTTTTAAATACTTAAAAATAAAAATCTGCCTGCCTCTATGGGAATTTAACATAGGGGTGTACTAACTTATGCACCATGTATTTTAAGGAAGAACATTTATTTATTTACGATACATTATTCATTCACAAAGAAAATTGGTGTCCTTAAAGGTTGGATTTTTCCTAATTTTTTAAATTAAGGCATTACGTTCAATTTCCAAAATATGATTTTTTATTCCTCTTTTTAGTCAACTTTAGCATGGGTGTATTCACTTATGCATTGCACTGTATATAGGAAATAGGAATAGGAAAACTTGTACACCCATAATGCACTAGGCATGTCTACTATGGATACGCTTGACCAGGGTCAAATAACACCTTGCTTTTGTAGGAAATACTTCTTAGCAAACTTTTAATCATACGTGTGTTGACCTGTTTGTCCTGTGTGCAAGTATTCAAAGACTAAACATTTAGTGGGAGTGAGTTACTATCCGTTCCACAATGATTTATATCGCACAAAGAATGAAACATCCTTGAATAAGAAAATCCATCCATATATTCTCAGAAAAGCCATTAACCTTGAAACCCCGCTGAAAAGAGCACTGCACTTGTCATCTCAAATCGGACGTCATCACAAATCGTCAGACTTAAGCACCTCAATACGGAGCTTCTCTCTGTCCAAATTGAAGTGTTCAGCTCACCGTGTGAAAGATAAGGCTGCTCCTATTACTCTCAATTGAACAAAGCATCTAAAAACACCAGTAAACGAGAATCTAACAGAGTCAATAAGGATTACGAAGGGATGATAAAATGAATTGAATTTACATTGTAGAGGACTTTTGAAGTCTTTTTTTTTCAGCAAGAAAGCTGAGCTACTTTCCAACTGAGGATTTGAATGATTCAAACTAGTAATACAATAAAATTAAATAAAATAATAAAGAATTAAATATCATGGGCTAATAACAAATGCTCAAGATGGAATGATTCCTGAAGTTATTACTGTCGCTCCTCACACACAACTCCCATACTCTAATGTAATGGAGAACGGGAGATGAGATAAGATGGGAGGAGAGAGATGGGAGACAGAGGAAGAAATGGTATCTTTTAGCTCACCTCCATAGAGTGCTTTCTGTTACACTGCCAAGGTGAAAGTCATACAGCTTGGTGAGAATCAGAATCACCTGTGAAAAGAAAATCAAAAATACGATAAATCTATATGCACTGATTTCCTGACATATATTCATCACTCTTATTTCGTTCCATCACATTTATATTTACTGCTGTTTTTTTTTTTTTCAATTTACAGTCAGTATAAAGAAGAATGTCATTTCTCAAGACTTTGACCTTTCTAATGTTGTAGTTTGTCATGATTAAAAAAAATACTTATAACTTTACTTATGTAGTACACACACACACACACACTACTTTTAGTGGGTTCGCACGCGTATGCGAACCTAATGATGTACATATTTGTCCTGTCTGTTTGCATTCACTTATATTCACACAAGACAAACTAACTGTTTACATCAAAACAGTGCCAAGTTGGACCTTTTTCACTATCAACTTAGCTGTTTAGAAGCCAGTGGCGTCTAAGCAGAGGTGGATGCTCATTTTCCAAAAGCCCTTCAATTGTTTCTTTTCCTGACCGTCGCGTTGTTGTGTTTACTTCTCTTTTGTGTCAACAGGCGAGACTCAATCAGGCTTCGAGGATTTAATCTGGGCGGGATTGAGCTTGATAGTTCTCAACCCTGACCTTGGGCTCTATGATCTGTGAGAGCTTTTAGCCTCAGGGTCAGTGAGAAGACAGCGGGAGCTGAACTAGCCATCCAGAACGCCAAACACTCATGCATGCACCCGTATCACACATTCACAACACTGGCCCCATGAAACGCCTCGACATACTTCACTGCGCACACCACTGAAAATGATAAAGGCTTAAAAATGTGTTTTCTCTGTGGTTTCCTTCACTTTATGGTGGCACAGTATAGTGGGATAAGATGTGTCGCCCACTTAATCTAGCAAATACAGGATCATATGCTACCTGGACCAGGCCTAAAACTAACAGGGTATAGTTAACTAAAAATATGACTACTTATGTTACTTGAAATAAAATAAATGTTAACGGAAATAAAAAAATAAAAAAAACTTCTCTTCTCATTTGCATTTAGTTTAAAAACACTGTATATAGACATATTAAAAAGATAATAAAAATCACAAAAACACATTAAATAACAAAAATTACAATAAAAAAAGTAATTCAAAATATTAATAAAAACCATAATAGTATCTCAATGATACAAAAATAACACGGAAAACCACACAACACACAGCCTTTTTTTACTTAGTTTTATATTTTCATTTATTTATTTTCTATGCTTATTAAATGTATAAAAATACATTTTTGTTCTTATATTTTAATTAATGTATTTTATACTGATTAAATATATCAAATAAAGTAAATATAAGCAAATCACTTTTTTTTTCATTTGGTATTGTTTTCTCCTAAAATCATTTGGCAGCAGACATTCTCTATAGAGAAACAACTTGAAGTAAAAAGTGGCACAGCTTTCCCCACTCTTCACTATACATAAACCTTTTGAATTTGAACAAATAAGCTGATAGCATGGAAGATATCTTTACAGCTGTTACTTTAACTTATACAAAACCAAACACAAAGTGAAAACCTATAAGCAAATCTCTAAAATGATTTCCAAAATGAATTTAGCATGTTCACGCACCTTAACACAGTCAAATGTTGGACTGACTTCCACCATGACTTAATTACATTTGAAACCAAAAGAACATACATAAACAGCATGACATTGCAACAGACAGTTATATAATTAATAAATGGCTCAGTGCTTATACATTTGCCTAACATACGCGGAAGACAGCAACTGACAAAGGGCAGCCATGATTATAAGTCACAGTTGCAACACATGGTCCCTCACGTTGACATTTTACATAATTACAGCCATTTCCTTATGTCAGACGCTGCTGTGTTTCCTGTTCAGGTCTAGGTAAGTTTGAGATTATGGGTTTCATTTGCATATTCATATTCATTTTCCTGTGATAGCTTTGCTTAGTGTAAAACAGGCCTCTTCCCTGAAGCAGGGCGACAAACAAGCTGTCACTTTGACTCATGTTGGTAGTAGCGACTACTCCGTGTCTGTTTCAGCAGATAAAAGTCATGAAACGTGAAGAACATGTTGGCGAGGGGGAAAAAAACTGTTCAAACCCTTCTTCCTCAAAGAAAGAGTCTACTGTACGACCAAGTGGCTAAAGCAAACAAAAAGGCCAGCCGTGCTGAATGCCTAATCGAGCGATGCTGATATTTGTAAAAAAAAAAAAAATAAATAACTCATGGAGAACAGATGGTTCAAACCAAAAAAGATCAGTCTAACCAAGTCAATCTTACAGGAAAATGTAAATATTTTACGAGGTGGTGATTTCGTATAAACTCACATGATGTGAATCGCACAAAAAATTATGATTTATAGAAAAAAGAAAGCATGTCTTCCCCTAACCCCACCTCAAACCTAACCGCCACTGGGGTGTAAGCAGATCATACGAAAATGTACATACGAGATTGTACGAATTAATACAAATAACCAGTGCTTGACATTAACTTTTTTGTTCAGCAGCCACTGTGCTTTCCAAATGCCACTTAGCATTTTCAATGGCCACAATTTTGACATTGATATCATGGGGGAAAACTGCCACATAGATATTTTTTTTATTACATCATAATTTTGCAGCAGGAACATTAGGCTGCTGTCACTTTAAGTCCTCACGCACGGATCCATTATACTGTTACACATGCGTTTTCTCTCTCAACCGTTTACATTCACTTAAAACATAACTAACTGTGTTTATGTAAATACTCACCAAGACCGGCATTTTGGAATTATTTTGTGGGTATTTGACCGTTTAAGCGCAATAAGCAGCGAAGAAGAACTCAATTTAGCACTGAGAGGCGGCTTTACGCACTTTGGGTGTGAGCGCAAAATATGCGGGAATGAGTAAAATTATGAGCAAAAAGTACAATACAACACTGAAATTCAAGCCGTGTAACATCAACAATATTCATCGAGTGAATGAAACGAGTGAGTGAGGGGAGGCGGGTCTGTGTGTCAATTCACTGTCAGAGAGATGAGAGAGCGAGAAAGCGTATAGTATTCTGCGGCAGTGTATTGGAAGTGTTTCAGATGATTCACTATCAAAATATAATTTTGACAACACTATATTGCACTTAGTTTATAATTCCAGATGCCTTTTTAAAAGACTACAATTGGAAAATGTATATATTTAAAATTCAACTAGCCAAAGTGGCTAGGAGTGACTGCGTTACACGATACTGCTGAAATCCACCCGCATTTGGAGACTGGGTTGGTCCAGAACAGAGAGGGGCAAGCCATTTAAATAAGAAGAGAAACAAATAATGGGAAGTCTTGTCCGAGCTAGAAGAATCACAACCTCTGAACTCTTTACTCCCGCTTAATTCTCAAGTTTTGTTCAGAGACCCAGGGCCATTTTAATAGAGATTAACAAAAAAACAATTTAAAGAGAAAGAAATTATAGACCATCTTGAAATTGAGAGAGACGCACTTCAAAAATCCTGGAGAGAGCAGAAGATATGCAGACCCTGCAATATAAGCCATAAGAAAAAAAAAAGTTTTTCTTTTCGTTGTATCTTTTTACAAGTACTATACTTACTATATTATATTTACCTTTTCCAAAAAAAAAAACTTACATTGCAGATACAGAGAAATTCACTGATGTATTTGGAGTGGATGAAAGCCACACAGCTAGAAGCAAAAATAGCATACTGTAGCAATATAAGGAAAGAAAGAAAGAAAGAAAGAAAGAAAGAAAGAAAGAAAGAAAGAAAGAAAGAAAGAAAGAAAGAAAGAAAGAAAGAAAGAAAGAAAGAAAGAAAGAAAGAAAGAAAGAAAGACTTATACAGGTGTGTGTGTGAGACACAGAGAGATTTCTTGTTGCCCCTTAGGGTTTCTATTGTTTATTGTATGAAAGCCTCAGCTGCAGTGGCATTTTACACAAACACAGTGTGGAGGCTCCAACTTCTTGATGCCATTCTGCATTGTTCTTTCCTGCAGATCAGCAGAACTCTTGCTGACAAATAAAGCATGGATCCACCTCTGATTACTGGTGCTCGGCATAATACACAATAAACCACTGCAAAACAAGCAGAAATGAAGCTCCAAACGTAGCTTTGGGAGGACCCTAATCACTCAGTCCCGTCAATCATCAATTCAGGCGTCCCAGTGGCAATTCTGCCAGTATCCCTTTTTCTCCATTCTGTCAACTGATGGAGTTTGGGTTCCTTGCCACTCTAACCTCATGGCTTGCTTAGTTGGGGACACACTCAACAATATTATATTATATTATATTATATTATATTATATTATATTATATTATATTATATTATATTATATTATATTATATTATATTATATTATATTATATTATTCACTATTGATGACATCACAGTTTTCTGCAGTTTTCCGCAAAACTGCTTTATAGGGGAAATTAACTAATTTAATAATTGATCATCTTTACAAAAGAACTGAATCAACACTGAACTTCAGCTAGACTTCAGCTGAACAATGACACTATTTTTCTTTTAGAGCTGCTGTACAGCCAATATGAACTGTTTGCATAATTGAATTATTATCACTGTAAAGCTGATTTGAAACTGTATTGCATTGTATAAAGCGTTATATAAATAAAGGTAAGGTGACTTGACAACTTAATGGATATGTTTTTTTTTGTTTTTTTTGTTTTTTTTCAATTAACTTGATTAAATTAAGGAAAAATGTACATGCAATTAGTTTAGGTCAGTACAACAAAAATACAACAAGTTAATTTAAATAAATAATGTTTTGTTGAACCAACTTAATTTTAAAATAAAGTTATTAAAGTTCATGTTTCCGTTCACCACAAGATTCAAAAACATCACAGAAACTCTTCTAAACATCACTGAGCATTGAGCATACAATCATTAGGCTAACATCTACTGTACTTAACAAGTTTAAGTGGACTGAATAAAATAAAATTATTTCTGATAAAACGTTCAAAAATTGTGTTGCATCAGCTCATTTTAACAAAGTAATTTGAACAAGCAGTAAAAGTATATATTTTTAATGTTTAATTATTGTGTAGTTATCGTCATCCATTATTACATTCATTCATCCATATCCATATCCATTTTTATTCTCTGTAGCAGGGAGTGCTGGAGCTGATATGAATAAATATAGCCTACTTGTGCATTTAATATATAGAATATTTAATAATTGCAGTATACATTCTTTTTTTACTAAATCTTACAGCCCAAGTCAGAAGCCTTAGCAGAAAAGGAAATATTTGCAAGCTATGTTCAGCCACTGATAAATCGGTTTTGAGGATTTCATTAGATTTACGTTTGTGCAAAAACCATAATCCATTTAGCTTTCAGACTGTTGGTTTCAATCATTGAGGCTCAGAGTCCCATTCATGAGCTCACCCACTAGTTAATTCGTTTATTTAGTCACATGATTACTGTGTGTACTAGTAAAAAGACGATGGAAGTAGACACTACTCATTCATTGATGCTGCTCTCCGCAAAACCCCAATTGACCTGCAATTAATCAAAGAAATGTCAATTATCCATGACTTGGATTATCATCATTGGACTTTAATTAAAGCAACTGCGACAAACAGAAATATTATTAGCATAACTAAATGTTCCATGCTCACAAAGACCAATTTAAAGTGTCAAACTCAATTTCGAAGTGACGCGGTTTGCCCCACTACTAATGAAGGGACTAATGGCTTCTTTAGAAAAACGCCTCTGTCTCTCCTAAACTCTCTCTCCATCCCTTTTGAAGCATCTTGAATCCTTTTATCGCCTGTTAGCTGGAGGCTA
>NC_137123.1:21177489-21447489 GCF_949319135.1 Squalius cephalus
TTTGGAACACAACTTATTTAGATGTATGACTTTGATTTTCTTGCAGTTTTAGAGTAAAACGTTATATACACATATATATAATTTCATTTAAAAATTGAAAATAGTATTTTTGTGCATTTTTCATAACAGTAAATGTAAAATTTATTTATTTATTTTTTAAACTTTTTTCACTTCAGCAATAATTTGCCAAGTGTTGTCTTTGAAAAGAAATCAAACTTAAGTCTGTGCTCTAAAGCATTCAAGATTTAAGTTGGAAATTAAATTTTCAGGTCTATACTCAAAACGTGAATAAGTAGAATATAACTACTGCATAAATATAATGTAGTACCATAAAATCCCCCCCAAAAAAAACATTTTTAAACTAAAATATAGTACATTTCTTTCATTGAAATATTTTTTATTTATTTTTTTAACCAGAAGACGTAAGGTGACGTAGTTGCATTGTACTTAAATAAGTACTGAGTAATATTAATTAACTACATGTACTTACTATAAAGTTAGGGTTAGGGTTTGGTTTAGCGTTAGTTACTTGTAATAATGCATAATTTACTGTTATTACTATAGTAAGTAAGTACATGTTGAATGGGACAGATCATTATCTAGTCTCGTGTATAGGGCCCTATAAAATTCCGTTTTATTTTTTCCCAAATTCCGTTTTTTCCGTTTTAATTTTTGCAAATTCCGTTTTTTCCGTTTTAATTTTTGGGAATTCAGTTTTTTTTTACCCTTTACTGTTATTTTAGTCGTAAAAATAGTGTTTTTAATGTTAATGATTAAAATGTACACAAATAAAATAGGAATGACCCTAAATTTATTGAGGTAACAAACAAAATTCTCATTTTAAGAGGTGTTAAATGTGGTTTGGTTTGTTTACATTAGTGAATGTATTAGGCTAACTAACATGAACCATGAGCAATACATTTGTTACTATTTATTAATCTTTGTTAATCTTAGTTAACCCTAACCCTGTATTTTTATTATGTTACTTCACACAGTGCATTAAGCTAACTAATGTTAACAAATAAAACTATTTATTTAAATAATGTAGGCTACTAAATGGTGAAATTAACATTAATAAAGATTAATAAATGCTGTAGAAGTGCAGTTTATTAATAGTTAATGTTAACTGATATCTAGTTAACTAGAGTTTAATAAATGGAACCTTATTGTAAAGTGTTAACGATTTTGTTATACACCGAACCGATTCAGTGTTGGACAGATCAGTTGTTTTAACCATTCATTAAAGTGAATCGGTTCAAAGGAGTCATTAGTTGAGATGGGTCTGTCTGCGGACTGCAAGACTGAGGGCGTAACTTGAAGGGGGCGTAACTTGAAGGGGGCGTAACTTGAAGTTGTCCAAATCACAACCGAATCACACGAGATGTCAGAAGAACTAGATTTTGTTGGCAAGACGGCAGCTCGTTTAGAGGGTTCAGAGACCACGGTAAGAATATTTTCCACAGATAACCGTGTAAGAAATGTTCATACAGTATTGTGTTTTTTTTTTTGGTACTGTTTCTGGAGTTGATAATCTATTAAAAGTTTTTATTTATTTAAAACTAAACCGTCCTCGCTTGGTGTTGTTAAGTATTTTACTGGCTGGCGTGGTAATAATGCTGCCTTGCTCTTGGAATTGGCGTAAAACGGCTTTCCTTGGTATAAAATGTACATGAACACCCTCCAATTTCGAACTTGAATGCAATGAGCTCGAAATCACGATTTCAAAAGTTGTAAATATCACATTTCTGATAGCACGTGAAAGCAACATAAGTTAACTAATGGCAGGCAATAAAAACAATATAAGCTAGCTAACGTTAGCCAGGGTAAACATTAGGCTAATTCGGGAGCTCACTCTGTAACATGCAACGTGTAACGTGTAATGTTATTTATTTCCCCTCACACATTGCTGCATTCAGAATAATGCAAGTTTAGTTGTGATTACTTGACGGGTGCCTTTTTACATGAATGTACCGCAGTATTTCTGAAGATCTTGTTCACCAGAACAATAAATGTTAATGTTTGTGATCATTTTAATTCTTATTTTATTTTCCTCTAGCTTCATTCAACAGTTTAAAGTATCTTAAAAAATCCAAACAAATGCCAGTTGTGCAGCAAAATGGGAGATTTCTACATTTGTGTGGGCCACAGTTATGATTCAAGTCAAGGTTCTAGTGCTAAAATTATTTTAATTATCATAATATAACATTCACTTCTACATTAGACTAATGCTTTTTGTTTTAGGCAATAAGTGTTTCTTTTCATTTCTGAATTGTCTTGTTATGGTGGCAAATTAAAGGAGTAGTTCACTTTTAAAATGAAAATTCTGTCATCATATAATACTCACCCTCATGTTGTTTCAAACCTGTATGCATTTCTGTCTTCTGCTGAACACAAAGGAAGATATTTAGAAGAATGTCAGTAACCAGACAGTTTTTGGGTCCCATTGACTTCCATAGTAGGGAAAAAATATATACTATGGAAGTCAATGGGACCCAAAAACTGTCTGGTTACTGACATTCTTCTAAATATCTTCCTTTGTGTTCAGCAGAAGAAAAAAAATTCATACAGGTTTGAAACAACATGAGGGTGAGTATATGATGACAGAATTTTCATTTTAAAAGTGAACTACTTTAATATTGAGGAAACAGTGCTACCAGAAAAGTTCATATTTAAAAAAAAAGAAGAAATGCAAACATGTTTTACACTTAAACTTTTCTTTTCTTTTGTCAACAGGTGTGGTAAACTGGAACTCCTTTTCAGGGGAGTATAAAAGGACCTACCGCATTCCCTATCTGATCTCCCGTTGCATTCAATGTGATGATTTGTACAAAGACTGTTAAAGGAGAACTCCGGTCAATTTTAACATTGAGCTCATTTTTTTGTAAATTTGGAGTGCTGTCAGTACAGAGAACAACGACAAAAATCGGTGTTGCCTACACTGTGTTATCCTCTTTTTAAAATTTGCACCCTGTTGACTTCAATGGGGCAAGTTTTAAACCTGCTTTTAGCCTCTTAACATCCTTGATGTGTCATTACAAGTGCACAGCCAATGTGAGTGATTCCTTCAGAGTGAACACGGGTGAATCTGACTGCAGTAGATGTGAAAGATATGGATAAAAATTATGTTAATTCGGCCAGCGCTCATACCTGTATTTACATCCTGTTTTCGGTCGAAGTCCACAGTAATCGATTGTCGAGTTCACGCACATAGGTTTAGTTACCTATGATCACGCGCATGAACTCGACAATTGATTACTATGGACTTCGACCGAAAACAGGATGTAAATACAGGTATGAGCGCTGGCTGAAATATTATAATTTTTATTCATATCTTTCACATCTCAACCCAACTCATCCCCTTATATAACTAGGGCACAATACTTTAATTACAACAATTCATACTATACCAATCCTGCTGATTTCAACACTCAAACACAAAACACTCAATCATACACAAACTTACACGCACAGTAATGTATATTCTAACACACACACACATAGCCTTCCTTCTCCACCCTCATGGTAATCTATCCCAAAAAACTTTTTTTTTTTTTTTTTGTCTTGTCAATTACTGTTTTTATTTGTTTCATGTTGAATGTGTGATACATGCTCTCTATATATACTTTTTATAATATCAAATAATCATTGTTTACTGTACGTTTTATGTTCTTTACACTTTGTTTGGGTTTTGTATCGTGTGAGGTTTTGACAATATTTGTATAACACTTTTTGAAAATTTAATATAAAAAAAAGGATGTTAAGAGGCTAAAAGCAGGTTTAAAACTTGCCCAATTGAAGTCAACAGGGTGCACATTTTAAAAGGAGGATAACACGGTGTAGACAACACCGATTTTTGTCGTTGTTCTCTGTACTGACAGCACTCCAAATGTACAAAAAAATGAGCTCAATGTTAAAATTGACCGGAGTTCTCCTTAAAGGATACTGGGGAAGTGGACAAAGAGGAAAACTTAAAGGGTTCTACTCTGAAAATGATTTTGCTGGATACTGCTGCATGGACTGTTTTTATGTGGCTGGAGGCACAATCTGATTTTCTATGACAATATTAGTGACATAAATTGTGGATTGGGTTTGCATAAACCCTCCTTGTGTTGCCTTTCAATAAAAGTTTTTTTGTGATAAGTTTGCTTGTAGTTAATTTGTCTTGAAGTATCATAAGATATTTGACAGTAGTGCATTTAACTGTTTATTAGTGTTGTCAAAAAATCGTTTGTCAGCACATCAGGCAATATGACATGAACAGATATTTAAATTTATTTATTTAAAACATGAAAAGATGTTTAACAATATTTATTTAAAAAATAATGTTTTAGACAAAGCCAAATTTCAAAAGAATATCTATATTAGTACTTGCTCCACAGTCTAGTTGAGGTGGGACAATTAGAAAAAAACAATACATTGCAATATGGTTTCTAGCAATACATTATCAATACCTTGGCAGTGGCATAAATGCATATTGAAACTTGCTTTACTGTATACAGACAAAAACAAGCATTTTGAAGATGTCATCTCAAAGGTTTATGTTCTTGAACAGCTAAGAGTCAGTTTAGTGCACTGCATTTGAATATGTTCAGTTAAACTTATGCGAGATCGATTAAGAAGCATACGAAACTAATCGCATACTTTTCTCTAATCGCTCTCACGGTCATTTGATGTCATCTCGTCATATCGCGGAAGTGGGCGTAACTTGAAGGGACGTGGCGGAAGTGGGCGTAACTTGAAGGGACGTGACGTAACTTGAAGGGGCGTGGCTTACGGCGTGACGTAACTTGAAGGGGCGTAACTTGAAGTGGGCGTAACTTGAAGTGGGCATAACTTGAAGTCTTGCGGGGTGCAGACAGATACTATTGCATTAGTTCGCGAATCGGACGTATCATTAGCAGACTTGTACGCGTTGTGTGATTATCCCGGCAGTTAGGACATCGCACAAGATTTGTCAACACAGAAAAGATTTCATCATTGGATAGGTTTTGTTTAGTTTATTGAAAGTGTTTTTTATGTCAGCTGAATGGGCGGAACGCTTTTCAGAGAAGAAGGAAAGGTAAAAAAGTTTTTTTTTTTGCACAATTCACACCCAGCGGTAGCCTAATTCAGGAAAATAATATCCGAATGCTCCACGTGAAACTTCGTTCTTCTGATCTTTTACCATTGTGTCAATTCTCAATTGATTTAGATTAATAAGCGCGAGGGAGTGAGAGAGAGCAAGACAGTTTGAAGACGTGCGCGCGACCGGGCCTCTCTCTGCTCGTTCTTTCAGTAATATGCGATTTTCCTCAGACATACGTTTTTCTCCCACACAAAAACAGAATTTTATTCCAAATATGTAAAATTCCGTGAAATTCCGCGTTGACACTAGATTCCGCGTTAATTTGCCAATTCCGCGATTCCGTCCGCGATTCCGTGATCGCGGAAATTATAGGGCCCTACGTGTATAGGGGAAAGCGGGGCACAACCTAACGCTTTTTGACTTTCTCAGTTTGTGCAAATCTACTTATGGTTCAGAGTATTTATTTTTTCCCCACATTAATTTCCCACATGTCTAGTACAATTATGTGTTTTTATTTTATTAATACAGTATATACTTTTTTCTTGATATAGCCCGAAAGAATGGAAGTGAAATGTGACAACATGCCCCATTGGTGGGGTACATTGTAACATGTGTGGGGCACTTTGTAACATGACATATGGCAGCTTAAAATGTTATCTGATCTAATAAAAAAAATATACAAAACAAACTAAAATATTTTCTAAATAAAATACAATTAAAAAACTTTTTCATATAAAATAATGGCAATTTTTAATAATTAAATAGAAACTCATTTTTGAGTTTTGACTACGAACACATGAAAACACAGCTATACAACATAGTTCAAAACAAATAAATAATTAGTCATTTCTGGACATTGACTCTCAGTCTTTATTCACCTTTTCCTCACGTTTTCTCAATAAAATTAATAAAAGTATAGAATATAATAGCATATTTCTAATAGGGGCACATTGTAACGCAGTGTTACAACATGGCCCCGCCTGCACAACTGCGATTTAAACCCTGCTAGTGTCTTCTGCTAGTTAGCGAAGCATTAAAGAACTATCTCAACTGTTAAATAACATCTTGGAGATTAAAATAATATCAGATTTGTCTTATTTTAAATAAATACAAAAAATAGAGATGAAAAATTAACTTAAGTAAGAAATTTACTTTTGCTATGGTTTAATAAATGTCTATGGATATCTTCCAAAAAGAAAATAATTTTGGCGGATTTTTTTTTTCTATATAGTGTTGATATGGCAACTAGTAAATAAACAAAGTTCCGTCATCCAAGCATGTGCGGAAGTATTTAAAACAAGCGTGTTACAACTAACCCCGCGTTAGGTTGTGCCCCGCGCTCCCCTACTCCATTTAGCCAAGGTTGCAAAGCCGACTCAGTGTTACAAATATGCTAGAACTATCACTTCTCTCACTAAAGACTGCTTTATTAATAATATTCCTGATCAGTTTCATCATCTCAGCATCCCAGATAGCTTAGAAGAACTCGATATTGTGACAGAAACTTTTGACTCTCTCTTTTCCAGCACTTCAGACACAGTTGCTCCTTTGCGCTTAAAGAAGATTAAAGAAAATAGTCCAACGCCGTGGTACAACGAGCACACTCGGGCCCTTAAGAAAGCAGTAAGAAAAATGGAGCACAACTGTAAAAAAATAAAACTAGACTTTTTTTCGAATTTCATGGAGAGAGAGCAGGCTTGCATACAGAAAGCCTTAAAAAATGCTAGATCTGCTTATTTTTTTACTCTCTTAGAAGAAAAAAAAAAAAAAACCCAAGGTATTTATTTGACACAGTGGCTAAATTAACAAGAAATAAAGCTTCTACTTCTGAAGTTTCTAAAGAGCATAGCAGTAATGACTTTATGAACTTCTTTTTCTTACAAGATTGATAATATTAGAGAGAAAATTCAAACTATGCAACCGTCTACTACAGTATCGCATCAGGCAGTGTATTGAAGTCTCCCTGAGGAAAAATTATATTCATTCGTTGCAATAGGAGAGGAAGAATTGTCTAAACTCATTAAATCATCTAAATCAACAAAATGTATGTTAGACCCTATACCGACTAAGCTACTGAAAGAAATGTTTCCAGAGGTCATAGATCCTCTTCTTAATATCATTAATTCATCTTTGTCACTAGGATATGTACCGAAAACTTTTAAGCTGGCTATTATT
The DNA here is from genome assembly GCF_949319135.1 of Squalius cephalus. NCBI lineage: Eukaryota > Metazoa > Chordata > Actinopteri > Cypriniformes > Leuciscidae > Squalius > Squalius cephalus. Next base: position 21,184,730 of record NC_137123.1, read on the forward strand.
AAACCTCTTATTAAAAAAACGCAACTTGATCCTAGAGAATTAGTCAATTACAGGCCGATCTCAAATCTACCTTTATGTCAAAGATACTAGAAAAAGCAGTATCCTCACAACTATGTTCCTTTTTGGAAAGAAATGATATCTGCAAGGATTTCCAGTCAGGATTTAGATACTGAGACAGCTCTCATTAGAGTTACAAATGTGTTGCTCTTATCATCCGATCGTGGTTGTATCTCTCTATTAGTGTTTCTTGATCTTAGTGCTGCATTTGATACCATTGACCACAAAATTCTTTTAAATAGTCTAGAAAATTATGTTAGCATTAGTGGAATTGCATTAGCATGGTTTAAATCATACTTATCTGACCGTTACCAGTTTGTAGCAGTAAATGAAGAAATGTCTTATGGATCACAAGTTCAGTATATAGTACCACAAGGCTCAGTACTAGGACCGTTGCTGTTCACTCTGTATATGCTACCCTTGGGAGATATCATTTGGAAGCATGGGATTATTTTTCACAGTTATGCCGATGATACTCTGTTCTATATCTCTTTGCGCCCCGACGAAACTTGCCAATTCAAGAAATTAACGGAATGCATAGATATAAAAATTTGGATGACTAGTAATTTCCTATTATTTAATTCTGAAAAAAATAGAGTTTCTAATAATTGGACCAAAAACCTCCACACATACTAACCTAGAATACTGTCTAACACTTGATGGCTGCTTTGTAAAGGCTTCGTCGTTGGTTAGGAACCTGGGTGTGCTCTGTGGTACCAATCTTTCATTTGAAAGCCACATTTCTAGCATCTGTAAAACTTTATTCTTCCATCTTAAAAATATATCTAAATTACGACATATGCTTTCAATGAAAAATGTGGAACCAATAGTTCATGCGTTCATGACCTCAAGGCTAGATTATTGTAATGCTTGTATGGGTGGTTGCCCTGCTCGCTTAATAAACAAACTACAGATGGTCCAAAACACAACAGCTAGAGTTCTTACTAGAACCAGGAAGTATGACCATATTTGCCCGGTTCTGTCAACACTGCATTGGCTCCCTATTAAACATTGTATAATTTTTTTAATATTGCTGACAAAGTACTAAATAGCTCCCCAGTACTTGAGCGAGCTCTTAACGCATTATAGTACTTCACGTCTATTTCGATCTCAAAACTCTGGCCAGTTGATATTACATAGAATATTAAAATAGACTGCTGGTGGGAGATCCTTTTCCTATTTAGCACCTAAACTCTGGAACAGTCTTCCTAACATTGTTCGGGAAGCAGACACACTCTGTCAGTTTAAATCTAGACTAAAACACATCTCTTTAACCTGGCATACACATAGAAAATTATACATTCCTATTATTCAAATCAGTTAAATGATTATTAGGCTGCATAAATTAGGTCAGCCGGAACCAGGAACACTTCCTATAACACCCGATGTACTCGTTACATCATAAGAAGAATGGCATCTATGCTAATGTTAGTCTTTCAGCTTATTCCGAGGTTATTCCCTCTGCCGGAAGCTAGTTATTTTAGTCGATAACGTTTTAAATATGGATACTTTTCTTACACGAACACATCGCTTCACTTAAGAAGGCATTTATTAATCCCCCAGAGCCGTGTGGAGAACTTTCATCATGGATGGATGCACTTTTATGGACTTCAAAACATAAACAGCCATTCACTGCCATTATAAAGCTTGGAAGAGCCAGGACATTTTTTAATATAACACCGACTGTATTCGTCTGAAAGAAGAATGTCGTATACACCTAGGATGGCTTGAGGGTGAGTAAATCATGGGGTAATTTTCATTTTTGGGTGAACTATCCCTTTAAGTTAGTAATAGTTACTCCTCAACACTGATCACACGAGAGGTTATACAGTAAGTGGCAAAATAAGCACTTTATTGAATAATAATGTTCACTTTCATTTTAATCAAATGCTTTTTGCTTTGAAATCTATTCCCCATTATAGCCTAAGGGATGGTAATTATAAAGTACATCTAATGTCAGGGTTTCATCTTTACAAACATCTTTACCCTAAAGTGGTTCCGATGCTTATGCACGTCTTTACTTTTCATCAAACAAAGTAATTAAACACTTCAATCATACTAATGGCTGCCATTGATTCCCATTATCTGTCATGTATATCAACAACACAGATTTATACGTAATATGCATCGCTGACTACACTTCTTTCCCACTTCAGGTCTTTAAGGAGCACGTTACCATGGCAACAAGGCCCCCCACAAAAATCAGTTTTTGCTCTTTAAGTGGTGGCTGACAACCACCAGGCATCCATTTTGTGCATATAGGAACAGGTTTTTTTTTTTTTTTTTTTTTTTTTTTTCTCATGCATTTGGATGCGAGTACAAACAGAAAGCAAAAAAGTAAACAGAAAATGTTAAGGTCAAATGACCTCGGTAAACCTGCAAAGTGTTTGCATCCTAAACTGTCACCTTAGATATGATCAACTCCTCTGAGGATTTATTTGCTCAAATATTCTGTTAGAAAATCACTGACATGACTGCTTTGAGTCTTTCCTTGCAGAAAAATAAAGAGATAGAGGACAGAAAAAGCAGACACTTGCTTTAGTGCAGATCTGTTGTATTCATGAACCTACGAGCTTGTTGACAACCCCTGCAAAAAGGGAAAAATAAACTTCAAAATGATGCACAGACTAGTGTTTCCTCTCCCTCGTACACCCACTTCCCTTTTCCCAGGGTGCATCTGCTTCTCCCTGGCCGCCTCTCCAACAAGTCAAGTGAATCAAACACTATTTGACTGCCTGGAGTACAAGCATCTATCTATCTATCTATCTATCTATCTATCTATCTATCTATCTATCTATCTATCTATCTATCTATCTGTCTATCTATCTATCTATCTATCTCTGATATTTCCAAGGTTTTACATTTTACTTTTGAACAATCCAATGATTTTATTAATTCTTTACCATTTTTACGTAATTTTCATCATCAGGAGGGTCACAATGTTTGTTTCCCCGCAGACAGTGCGTGTACAACAGCGCATGTGTGAATTGTCTTGAGCGCTTGAAAATACGGTCCACTAAATAGTGTGCACATGCCAAACGCGTCTTTCCACGATCATAGCCACAGGAGTGGAACCCAGAAAATGAAGTATACCCTTAACCCTAACAGAAAGTAGTATTTTATCTAATTATAGGTAAATAGTGACCTGAATTTGGGTCTGTCCAGATCCCGTTTCACTTATACTGTATGTAAAAGAGCTTCCAGTACATTTGGAACGACATCAGGTTGAGTAAATTTTAATTTTGCTGGGAACTAAAGCTTTAATTACAGAAATATTATTATACGATATCAATCAAATTATGATGTGTGTATATTGCACATAATGCACACAATACACACATTTTTGATTGAATAAATATTAATTTGCTCAATGCTGAAAAAAAAAAAATTGTGGAATAACCAGTGGATTTGTATTGAGATCACACTATAAATTAGTTTAACAGTTCCATGACCTTATCGGTTGAACCACAGCCATGATTAAACACTCATCAAGAAACACAAACACTCATCTCTCAAGCAGAAACCTCACGTTCCTTCACTCAAATCCCTTTACCCTTCAGATGGAATCAAGGCAATTAGCTTGGCTTGGTCCTTGCTTTTTTATTCTTATCTTTCAAGCAATTATCTAAATTTCCCCAAAGAAGCAAGGCATCACTTTAGGTTCTCCATGTGTCACACATGCAAACATGAACCATTCACACACACACTCAGACAGCATGTCTTCTTGATTAACGCCTTGCTACATCCTTTAGTCTTAATTACGTGTCTCTTTTTTCGCACTGAGCTCCTGTCAGCTAATGGGAAACATTTTACCTCAAAGGAAGCGAAGGGGGTAAAAAACACATAGACGTTTGAGAAATTGAGACAAGTAACTAATAGCGTAACCTTACGTCCAGGCATCAATCAGATGAAATTAGAAAGGGAATATGTTGTCTGTTTTACAGCTGTGAGATATGACTTCTGCCCAGTAGGTGTTACCACGGAGACTGTTTGCTGTCATCCATCAAGAAGTGAATCCTTGAGGATTATGGGATATTACCTGATGTGCGATGCACGGCAACTTAGCAAAGCGCCGACTGTCAAGGACAGCGTGATATGAGAGCTAAATGATGATGTTCTTCCAGGGTATGTGACTAATGGTTGCATTACTCAATGCAAAAACTTTGGACAATTAGCACTAGTTTAAAAAAAAAATAGCAACCCTCATTATGGAGTCAAATTTGTGGTTGTCCTTCCATGAAAACTAGGAAGAGTTATTATAGTTAACTAAAACTTAAACCATGGATGGGTGGGTGGATGGATGGATGGATGGATGGATGGATGGATGGACTAATTAAATTAACAGAAATAACCTACAATATAAAACTCTAAAAAAAAATAGATAAAAATAAAAAAAATTGTTGCCAAGGCAAAATGTCTAATTATCATTTAGAATAACCTGATGTAGTAAAATAACAAACTAAGTCAAATATAAACAAAAACTGTACAGACATATTTAAAAAGAACAACAAATAATAACAAAGGCAAATTAAAATGAAAATATAATTTTTTTTTATTTTATTTTTAATATTAATAAAATATTATAATGGTAATTTAATGAAATTAAAATAATGATGCAAATAGGAATATATATATATATATATATATATATATATATTCAATGTAAATTGTGATAATCGTAATTAATTAATTTCATTTTTTTAGCATATTTAGACCATATAAAAAGCCTTAAAGGGTGTAACGATTCATTTTTGTTTATTAAGTCCACAATATTATAATTCTATGAAAAATGGTCAGAATATCCTCAAGTGGAGTATAACGAATTAACCTCTACTAAAAACCCACAAAAAGTGGGAAAAGAGAGAGTGAAATTGCCCATGTGGAAGGAACAAATGTAAAACACAATGACTCAACTCTTCACATGAGGTTAGACTTCCTAAACAAATCTTCTCTCCTCAGAGCAAATGTAGGAAAAACAGGTTCACCGTGCTTTGTCTGCCGTGATTCAGCCTGACATGCACAGAGAGCCCTTGCAAGGCCCGTACCTGTGAGTCACTGCTTCAGCTCCAGTGCACTGAACTTTACCCCTCGGACTCGACCGCAGAAGCACACAACATTACGCGAGAAGCAAAGTCAACGAATAACCCAATAGGTACTATGAGTCGATGACCCAGAAACTATTTAAATAACTTAGGCAACTCGAAAGAATATGCTTCTCATTACACACACACATATATAAAGAAATAGATTAGGTATATATAAAGTATATAAAGAAAGAAAAAGAGAAAGAAATCTGTGTGAAAACCAAGGCGCATAAAAGAGCTTAAAGAGCTCTAATCCATTTAGAATACAATGTTCCTTTGGGTTATTTTGTTAAAACCAATTAGCACTGGAAAGGTCAAAGGCTTAGATGGAAGAAAAAAAACATCAAAGTAGATTGGTCCTTAGTTTAAATTTGACCAACAGAGCTGATGCTTTGCAATTCAATTGCGCATGTTAATAAGAGCACTTGAATTTAAGAGGAAGGAGGAAATGAGTGCAGAGAGAGAGAGAGAGAGAGAGAGAGAGAGAGAGAGAGAGAGAGAGAGAGAGAGAGAGAGAGAGAGAGAGAGAGAGAGAGAGAGAGAGAGAGAGAGAGGCAAGAGGAAGAGAGAGAGAGAGTTCAGTGGGGACGCACTATGGCGCTGGCCTTTTTCTGTAGCTCTCAAGTGCGCACATTATCAGGTGGGTGTTTACCACAAGAACACTTCTGTGCTAGAGTGGGAGCCCAAAACAATAAAAGCCATCATCCAGGAGACCAACCTCTCTGCATATTTTATCTGAACATTCAACATGGTCCACCTGACAGATTTATAAATGACCATAATCATCTATCAAAGGATGCTTTTTGTCCAAAGAGACTTACAATGCTGTAATTGAAAGGTCAGTCCACATGTCACCTGGGGTTAAGTGCTTTGCACAAGGGCCCAGCGGTAATGTGCCAATGGAAGACATTAACACTCAAGTCAGTGTTTTTTATCCTTTTATGTCTCTAATATCTCAACAGGGTTGAAAACAGACTCCAAATTGAATGTCTACCTAATATAAAAGCAATGCAGGCGCTCACTGGTGCTAGTAAATCACTGAAATCAAGAATTACACTGCTAGTGAAAAATTTGGACACAGCTGGAAACGGTTTTGTCTTGGAAATAGGTCTTAAAAGCCTTTTAATATAAAGGTTTGTTGATCTAAAAGGGCTAGAAAAGCACTAGAAGAACTAGAAAAGCAGCTAACAATGAACATGCAGCCGGTATACATGGAAAATAAAATAAAAATAAAATAAAATAAAATAAAATAAAATTAAATTAAATAAATTAAAATTAAATAAAAAAATAAAAAAATACATTTAAAATTCAAATTTTAAAAATTAAATTAAAAGCCAGAAGGTTGCTTTGTCAAGTGAGGCAAACGATAATTTTGGCCAAGTCAAGAATTAATAATAATAAAAGAATTAAAAATTAATTGTCAAGTAGTTAACCCTCTACTGCATGCATTATGATAGACCTATAGAAAAAATTATTTGACTCTTTTTCTTTTCTTAGAATGGCTTAACTTAAAGTTCTGTAAAAAAAAAAAAAAAAAAAAAAAAGTGTTTGTTCAGTGTAGCTAGGTAAACTATTGCAATAATGTCATTCCACTATTGCACAGTGTTGCCGCTTGCAACACAGGCATTTTATCGATTTACCAAAAACTTTTTTGAGTGGTGAATATGTCATCATAACTTACCTGAGGTGATGTTTCTGATTTTTTTGTGTATGTGATATGGGCTGTCCTTGTTTGTTACTGACGTTTTAGTTTGCTTTCAGCAACTGCCGACAAGAGAGACCGCAGTCTGTCAAAAATCGCGCCACAGAAAAAAACTGCATGTCATGTGACTTAAACAAAGCACATCATTGGCTAAACTATGTCTTCTCATTCCAACAAAAAACACGAGAATGTTTTCTTAAAGAGACAGTGGCGAGGAAATGAACACGAAGAGTATGTTGCCATATGGCAACGCCATGCGGTAGATGGTTAAGTTAAAAATGTATTAAAGAAATACAATTGCATAATTAAAGTGCAACAGAAACCAGGAACAAACACAGAAGAAGAACACACACACACAAACTGTGTGAAAATGCCAATTTGTACCACACTAGCCATGACAAAATACAGCATCTGATCTTGAGCTCTCTGACTCTTCACAGTAATCTATTTCTAAAGTTTTGGAGGGAAATGGAAAAGAAAGTAGCCTAAATTACAGCAATTTATTACAACCATTAAAGCTTATTAGCCAGAACTTAAGCCTCATCGAGTTTCTCCTGGATACTCTATGCACTTTGAAGATAGCAAACGCAAACAAACATGCATACATTCCCCGATCGGTACCATGTGTAGACACATTTATTTTGTCTGTCAATATCCTGAGCATAGTCAATGCATCTCATGAATTCCCAATGTCTTTAAGCCACATAGATGCCGAATTTTCCACAGAACAGCAACAAGCTTTGAGAAAGGCCTTCAACTGTTTATACGGTCTCTCTCTCTTTTTTATTCTACTCCTGTATTCTTTTTTTCTTTTTTTAATCATAAGCTCTTTGATGTGATACATTATATCATCATTTTCCTTTTTAGCAAAGATGAATACCAAAGTAGTGGCCTCACATTTATGCAGTAAAGTCATTTTCATTGACAAAGAGCACTTGAGGAAACTTTATAGCTCTAAAGTTCCAACTGAGAAGAAAATAAATTACATTTGAGATCTTTTTAATAACTAAGTTGTTTCTCCTAGATAGCAATAAGAATAAACGGAGAGATCTCCTGTTTTAAAAGGGATATATCAGTGATGCCTCAAACTAAATCAAATTCAGATTTCAATTGAAGCTTAAATGTTTCCTCACCAAAATCTTCCAAATTATCTGAGCTATGCTATCAGTATCAGCATTTATTTTTCAACTAAGAACTGAACTCCAAGTCATCTGAGCAATGAAAGATCAACTAAAACTAGACACTTTCTGAATTGGGCGTATATAAACTGATGGGGGCTCTCATTATTACGGGAGCAAAACGATCTCAATACCTCACTTTTCAACTTGGTTCAGTATTGTGAAGAAACCTTCCAAGACACCAACACATAATGTACACACTAAAGGGTGGTTCACACAGAATACATTTTTGCTGTTTTGCGGGTCAGTGGAATTGAAAAAAAGAAAAGAAAAGAAAAGAAAGATTTGAATGGCACTGTATATTTAATAGAAATATTAAAAAATAGCAAAAGCACTAAAGACAACCCCCCTTGTGTTAGATCTTTTTTGAGCACTCATTCTGCACTTCCTCTTCTGTTCTAATTCTAGTTCTGTGTACATTAGTGCTAATAAAGCCATCAGGGATTGTGAAGGAGGATGGGAGTTATGTCTATATACGCAGTGCATGGACTTCCAAAGGCTTGTTATCTGAAGAGAAGTACACAGCAACATGTGTATTCTATCTCTATCATCCCTTTGTCTGCCTTCTTAGCAAACTTTTTATGCATTTTTGGCCATTTATTTACATGACAATGGCATTTTGGGGGCCTGAAAAGAGCTTTCAAAGAGTTTAAAAAACAACAATACTGTTATCATACGTGTAAACTGCAAAAACATGAATTTGTGAAAACGGTGACGTCACGCTCATGTGTATTAGGCGTGTCGTTTTTCTTTACAAAGCTACATTAGACACGTTTCCATTTCAGATTTGAGCAAAACTTTTGCGATATTTTCTAAATGTCGAACAAAAAACTATTGCGACATGACGGCGTTTCCATTAACAGATGTTACGCGACTAAAACGTCATTTTTTCCTCTCACGATAAGTCATTCCAAAAATCATGGCAACGGATATTGATAGGTTTATGTCCCTATATCCCTATATCCCAGCCACTGCACTAGCCATTATTTTTAATCGAAGGAGACGTAGGTTTATTATCCAAGCATTACTGACAAGGAAAGCCCCTTATACTTGGAAGTGGCCACGTATGGGGTGTTTATGGGTGTTTCTCCCTCATATCTGCTTCAAGGTCTTGATAAAGTGTGGCATTTCTTTGTTGTTAAGAATCCAGTATTCCCGTAATACTTTACTTTAATACAAACAAACATGCACACATACCTCAATCTGTACCATGTGTAGCACATTTATTTTGTCTGTCAATATCCTGAGCATAGTCAATGCATCTCATGAATTTCCAATGCCTTTAAGCCACATAGATGCCGAATTTTCCACAGAACAGCAACAAGCTTTGAGAAAGGCCTTCAACTGTTTTGACGTAGGTTTATTATCCAAGCATTACTGGCAAGGAAAGCCCCTTATACTTGGCAGCGGCCACGTATGGGGTGTTTATGGATGTGTCTCCCTCATATCTGCTTCAAGGTCTTCATAAATTGTGGCATTTCTTTGTGGTTAAGAATCCAGTATTCCCGTAATACTTTTGTATTTTATGAGTTTAATGAAGAACTCAGTCTCGTTTTCTGTCCAAACATACCCCAAACATATCTACTTCAGGTGACCTGTAAATGCGCAAAAACTGTTTTCGAATTGCCTGAAAAACCACCTCATGCGAGCGTAAAAACTTTTTTGCAATATATGGGAATTTTTACGTGTTTCCATTGGGCGTATGTTACATTTTCAATTTCAATTTGCGCAATTTGAAGGGTAATGGAAACGCAACTATTGCTGACCTAGAAGCATAATACAACTTTTTTAATCGATTTCGTGGATTCTTGTGAAAGGGGATCGTTTTGACAACGTTGTCGTCTGAATGCGAAAAACTCAAGGGAAGATCTCACAGACCACAAGAACACTCAGAGCATGAACAAATCAAGTTTATGTCATAAACCATGATGAATGAATCCTCAGAAGTGGCTTGGTGCTCTGGTGTTCAGCACCAGGTTTAATGGGAGGAAGAGAAGATTTCCATATCTATGGCATAATTGGAAAACTTTCACACATATTTGAGACAGTTTCTGCGTTTGGAGCACATCCCTGAATGATGTGTCGAACCCCTATTGTTTTATTGTAGAGGAAATGTCTGCAAAATGCTGCTTGGTTGAACGGTGAATAAAAGATGGATTTTAAATGGCTTTTTTTCTTCTTTTAGACCAGTCTCTGTCTCTTGTGCTCTCTGACTTCCTGTTTAAGCAGCCGGAGGCTAAGAGCATATAGCACATACTAAGATGGAATATAAATTACTTCCTGTTATTTTTTTTTTTCCCTTGCTGCGTCCAGACAGGTCATGAAAACCATGCCCTGATCTGTCATTTCACTACGGGTCTCATTTGTATTCATAGGTATTCATATGTAAATCATTCACACAGACAATGAAATGTGCAATAACAACTATTGACAGTGATTGAAATTTAGAGATATACAAATAGTTATCGATGCTCGAGACACTATTCAAAAGTGGTACTCTCATTCATGAGTAAATCATGGAGACAAAATTCAGATAGGAATATTAAAAGCAGTGAAAATCATTTGCACTCCTAATATGGATTAATTTAAATAGCATCAAATCTTAACCTCATTAAATGAAATATAATTGAAAATATCAGTCACAGTGTGTGTATCAGTCATTTGCCGATGTGTGAGTGTGTGTGTTGCGGTATTAAACATTTAATTAATATTCAGTGTGTACCTCAAAGAATTAATAAACATTTGTGTGTCAAGAAAGAAAAGAAAGACATTTCAGCATCTATCCAAAAAGATGAAAATGATTGCATGCTAGAAATACAAAGTTCTGTCATAAAACTCTAGATGGCGCAGGCTGACAGGTCCTTAAAGGGAAAGTTTGCCCAAAAATAAAAATGTTGTCATCACCTACTCACCCTAAAGTTTTTCCAAAGCTGAATGAGTTTCTTTCTTCTGCTGAACACAAAAGAAGATATTTTGAAGAATGTCGAAAACTAGAGTAGAAGGTACCCATTGACTTCCATAGTATTTTTTTCCCCCATACTATGGAAGTCATTGGGGTCCATCAACTGTTTGATTAACCATATTCTTCAAAATATCTTATCTTGTGTTCAGCAGAAGAAAGAAACTCATACAAGTTTGGAACAAGTTGAGGGTGAGTAAATAATTACATAATTTTACTTTTTGATTTTAACTACCCTATCAATCTGCTTGCAATCACATCATTCTCTATAGTGCACAGCTGATTGGTTCCTGCTGTATCAGCAGCCAATGAGCTTGCTGCTCAACTTTCAAATACTTGGCCAGCGTTTGCTGTAGCAGTTTGCAGTGCACTTCAGAAACCCTCCACCTTCCCTAGCTCCACCTGTATAGATCTGCTACATGTAATTTACGTAGTTTTTACTTGCTCACAACAGTGTATGTATTGGCAGTAGCAAGTCCCGTAATTGCTCTGCAGCAGCAGCAATAACCAACAACAACAGCATCACCAGCAGTGTAGCAGATCTATTCCGCCAATACCAAACACATTAATATTGGCATATCTATTAACATGCCAAACACTATGAGATTTAGCATCACATTTTTGGTATAAAAACCTACAAATACAAATGAGATCATGTTGATAATTTTTTATGTAAATGATAATCACCTCAGATTTCTCTGTGGAAGGACAAATATAGGTGATAAAATTTAGGCATGAAAAGAGGGCAAAACTGTCAGTGCCATTTAATTGAATTCAAAATTTAAAAGTTAAATATGTTGCGTGATCCATCATCATTTTTGCATGGTTTGATTTTTCTCTTCGTCTTTCAGTTGTTTATGAAAGAAATGAAATAAAAATAAATGAATAAAAACTGGGGACGTAAATTAAATCAATCAATTAAATTTACCTAGCGAAGCATGGAATAAACAAATAGTGGGATGGACGTATTGCAGACATGGAGATGGAGACAGGGACCATGCATGGTTCCATGAGCAGATTATGTGCGCCGTGGTCATGCATCTCAATTAATATGCCAAATGTAAAATTGGTTTACTTGCACTTGACTGGGTTTTCCAATTTATTTGTGTACGGCATTACAGAGAAATGTTTAACAAATGTTTCTGGGATCTAATGAGTGTTTTGAACATACCCTTAACACATTTGCCCTCTTATATGTACCCATTTAAAGATTATCCTTGCTTAAAGACCATGTCTGAAAGGAACAAAATAGAAGCAGAAGAAGATATGATAAGAATTCTTCTTTTAAGCAATATCACAAAAGCAAAAAACCTGTGGCTGCAGGTAACGCAAAATCACAAACAAAGCTTAAAATAATATGAAAGCAATGAAGCAATGAATATTACATGTATTCAGAATAGCCCCGCACTACAGAATACTTGAAAAATTCCTTTCTTTTGTTATGAAACTTCAGATATTTACACAACAAAATAATCTGGAGGCCATGAATGTTTAGTGAAAGTGATCAAAAATGCTGGCGCTGGATGGCAACTTTAAAAAAAGAAGAAAAAAAAAAAAAAAAAACGTGGCAGGGAAAGAGTTATTTCAAGAATAAAAATTAATACCTAAATAGGAGCATAGTAGTATACTTAAAGTGCAAAAATAATATATAAATAGTAAACCATAAGTATGATATTATGTTCACTTAAATAAAACTTACAAGTATACATTCAGTATACTAAACTATTAGTTTACTTCAAACTGTACTTTCATAAACTAAAATATGTGCTACAAGTATTTAACTAGTAAACTTAAAGTATTACTTAAAAGTATACTTTTATACACTAAATTGGACCAATTTAGTCGTATCGTACTGAAATATACACTTACAAGTATACTACTAATAGTACTTTGATATCAGTATACTTACAACTTAAAAATATGCTTGAACTTTCCTTAAGTATACTTAATAAAATTAATTTGAAGTATAGCCAGTTTAATTTTTGTAAGGGTTATCAATTATTAGAAATGTGTTTATGTGTTATTCTTAGCACTATACTATGTTATATAGCTAATTTTGCCCTTCATGACAACTGTGAGGGGGGTGAATTTTTTTATAACTCATCCATTTAAATTAAATTAAGCCTTAAAGTTCTGCATAATTAATGGCGTGACCACTTGAGTGACAGGTGGGTATCCGCTGCTTTAGCCGTTTGTCTGCTGTCTGTTAGCCATCACGTCACCTCAGCTAATCCCGCCTCTTTGACCATTTTATCTGGGAGTGACGCTCTGCCAAGATGGCGACGGCCGGCTCCGCCCACTTTGGGCTTCAGTAATGCTCTTTAGAAACGTACGGGTGACGTCAAGGACACAACAAACATATTTTATTACAGTCTATGGTTGCCACACAGGTATGTGTTTCCAATGAGCTTGGGTTTTTCATTTCACTTAGGAAGCCTTTGTAGGAAGTAGCTTTGGAACAGTGCAATTTTTGTTCAGATGAAAAACAAGGATTCTCACAAAAACATTGTTCTTATGTCTGAATACATATTGTATCTATGGAAGTCAAAAGAATCTATCTTAATTCGGTCCATTCAATGAAAGTAAGTGGGGTCCAAAACAACATTGGACCTAATTCACTTCAATTGTATGAAAAAAAAATACAGGTATAGAGGCCGAGTAAATGATGACTCAATTTTCATTTTCATTCTATTCAAGTCCTCTTAAACATCGACAAACACGTATACACATGCTCTTGCAGACTCTACTGTCAATGTTTCATTTCTTTATCTTTTCCCTGCTGCTCCTCTCAGGGTGGGTCTGCATCTACCTGTCATTTCCTCAGTCTCTCCCTGCCTCCGTTTCCCCTGAGGCCGTCGCCAGATCAATGTTAGTGAATGACTAGCCTCCAGCACTTCCGCTGAGTCAGAAAGGTGGGAAAATATGGTGAACAGCGAGGGAGAAACCACCCCCTCTTCCAAAGAAGTTGTCCAACCGTCTATCTCTCCGTACCTGCAGCCTCTGTCAGAACCCCTCCCAGGATACAGCCTGGATAAACACAAACCGGGACAAGCGTCTGAGGTAATTTGTGTCATTGTGAGATGTTCCAGTCTGTTCGGAGTAAATCTGCACACGCGCACAGGCTAAAGTCAGCCGATTCGTCTTCATTCATAACAATCTGTCATAACTTGGCCATGTCGAGATTTTCAGGGGAAAGAGTCTTTACCCCGTCTCCCTTCCCACTGCTTTGGGCTAAATGAAAACCAAACAGAGCATAGCGGCGTGTGTGTGCGTGTGTGTGTGTGTGTGGGCTAGCAACTACATCCACTGTAGTACGTCTCTCCATGCTTTGGAATTTCCATATGTCTCTGTGGTTACTCCTGCCATCCATCACAATTGTTCTCTAGGCAAGACAGCTGTCCTCGCCTCGGGAATATTCACAGCCCACCAGCCCATCAAATTACATCTAATTCCCTTTCAGTCAAGCCTGAGACTCCAAAGAGAAGTTCAAAACGGCCTCTGACCGTCGCCGCGAGGGAATTCGGGGGCAGAGTTGTTGTTGTCGGTGGCGGCAGTAAAATGTGACTCCAGTCGCGCTGCACCCTTTTGGGGAAGGTGAAAAAGTGTGGGAGTTAGAGAGAGTCAGTGACATTTAAGAATATTAGACCGGAATCAAATTTTCTTTGTGACAGAAGAGAGAAGGTCAACAATAGTGTGAGACATCATTAGCGCTTTGTTTTGGGAGGCACGGAAAAGGCATCAAGCAAACATCTATCTTCTTTCTCTGGTGTCTGTTTTATCTTTCCAAAGTGTAGTGAGCTGCCTTGCTGTCTGCTGTCTACATATGCAGATGCCTTCTAAGTTAGCATTCTAACTGAAACTGATTTGGAACACTCTAGTCGTTGGCATGTTGCTAACAATGTGATTCTCTAACATGCTTAAAAATACATAGCATGCACAAATATTGTGTAAAATAGTTTACACTACATACTTTTTTATCATTATTTTTTCAATATTGAATAAATTATAAGCATACTCACTAATTGTCAGCAATATATTTTTTTCTGTTATAAAAATTGTATACGTATGTGCATTCACGCCAAGTCGGAATTACTGCATGAGATTCTGACTTGTAAAAAGCATTCACGTCCTACGAACTCGTAATTCCAACTTGTAAACTCTGAATTTTGTTAACAATATATTTTTTTCTGTTATAAAAAGTGTATACGTATGTGCATTCACGCCATGTCGGAGTTACTGCATGAGATTCTGACTTGTAAAAAGCATTCACGTCCTACGAACACGTAATTCCAACTTGTAAACTCTGAATTTTTGGAGAGCTCCGACTTGTACCACGTGAACGCTGTACCACCTGACCACTGCAGATTAAAAGAGTGCAACAGTCTGGCTCCAAAAGTAAAAAGTCCATACATTTTCTCCATATGGAAATAGATTTTTTTAACGATAACTTATAAACCTATAAAAACGGACTGACTGTGAGTTACGAGGTTGTTCATTTATGGTATTTGCTTCTGCTGAAGCCGCCAGCCTGCATTATTTTCAGCAAATTTAACAGTGGAATTCCTGGTGAAAAACTACATTACCCATGATGCTGTACAGAAAATTACACCAATCAGAAAAAAGCAACACGCTCCAAAATAGCTCTTTAGCTCCACCCACTCACATCACGTTTGTGTATATATATACATATTTTGCAATAAACTTAAAATATATGTTTTTATACATATAATCAACATTTGTAAATGAGTAGTTGTATATTTCTCCATTTTTAATTTGATTATGCTGTTCGCAGTGCTTCATGGGATTGTAGTTTTTGTACCTTTGTCTTTTTGTCCAATTTTTTTTTACAACTTTTTTGCTTCAAATCAAAGGTTTGTAGTGTTGTGATTCACCTCGTAGCTGATTGGCTTGGTTCATGGCTCATAACTCTCTCACAAAGATTACTTTAAAGTCCCTATGGGAATAGTTAAAAATAGGCTCCGAATAGAACATCACGAATTCTCATCGCATAATTACGTAATTATGACATGGCGTAATTCCAATAATGAACTACTGTTAATGTCTTAGTGCAAGATCTGCAAAAAACACAGAGACATAACCCTTTAAAATATAGTAGCAAGCGCAGAGATGAATAATTATGCCTAATTATCATTAATAAGGCTTTTGCATTTATTAACAAGACATTTACACCCTCATTGGTAATTGCTGCAAAAAAAATGTTACACTCATTTGCATAAACCTGAATGCTACCAAACTTTGTTGCATTGCCAAACACTTGCTGCCACTCATGTATCTCCAATATTCACTGAAAAAAGGCTTGCTTTGTCATTGCAATTCTCCACTTGTATGAATGGCCCTTTAAAACGCTGCCTACACAGACAGCTCACTAGGTTTTGGAACATAGCCGCTGTCTGCATTTCTCCATCTCTCTCTTCACCTCTGCTCAGTTAACTGTCCCTTTGTAGCGACTGGCGACTCAGTTTGTACACGGCCGGTCTCCTGCATAATTAAACACAGCTAGTCTTTTGGGACGGTTTGTTTATGAGGGAGGCTCATTCCATCCCAGCTGTTGTGGTGCGGTACTAAACCTCCCCTCTGCAGATCCATCCGCAGACCTCCTGTTCTGTCCTCAGTCGATCCCTGTAACGTACATCCACGTTTGGTGGGTGAAACATTGTTTATGGGGCTAATGTGCAGAGGGCAGCAGTAAAGTATTAGAAAAAGGAAATAGCGGACAGTGCTTTTCGCAAATGAGCTTATGCAGCAGTTTTGTGATGCTAATTTTTTGATAAAAGATGCAGACTACATCTGGCACGCTTGCGCCTGGGGCACTTTTTAAGGATGTCTGTTTTTAGCACTTTTTGTGTCCTGGCTGCCGTTACGGAATTGTGAGCCACATCATCAGAAGACAGCGAAACCGAGCACAAACGCTAAGTGAGGAAGGGTGTGGGAGCTGCATCATATCAGTTTTCTGCCCACTTCACATTCTTCGCTAGGGCTTTTGTTCCATGGGGGCCCACTTTGTTGGCTCACTTAAGGAAACTAGAGTGTAATTTATTTGATGTCGCATGGCATGTTGCCAGACGGTCTTGATATTCTCGTCTTTTTTACTCTACATCACCCGTCTCCGCTTCAACTGATAGCAAGCAAGTATAATAGAAACTGCATCACTACTGAGTGTAAGTGATACCTCCTGTAAATCAAGCTCCATAATAAAATAAAATAAAATGAAATGAAATGAAATACAATAAAATAAAATAAAATAATTTGTAGTGATGTTTGATGTTGTCAGAGACAGACAAAATGATAAAGATACTACCAATGCACTAATTATATATATATATGTATATGTATATGTATGTATATATGTATGTATATATATATATATATATATATATATATATATATATATATATATATATATATATATATATTTGAAGATGAAAAATCTAGATTGTTTTAAAAAATCCAATCATAGTCAATAATTTTGGGGGATTAATTCAATTAAGCTGCTTTACTAAATAAAATCTTTGAATATTAAATGCCATTTAGTCAGAATAAAACTGCCTAAAATTACTAAATATTACATGACAAAATATTTACTAAATTTAACAGATATTATTGTCAAAACACACATACAAAACATATTTTCAATTTAAGACTCAATTTCAATCAAGATTTAAGCACTGATGACTAGGGTTGACTATTGTGTCCACTAGGTGGAAACATTTATATTTGGAATTTTCGCTTTTAAAAACTAGACATGAAGAGAACAGAAAATGGCAATAAAAATGGACAATGAAGGTGGAAACAAAAACAAGGGATGCACAGTCAGAATTT
Organism: Squalius cephalus; assembly: GCF_949319135.1. Lineage (NCBI taxonomy): Eukaryota > Metazoa > Chordata > Actinopteri > Cypriniformes > Leuciscidae > Squalius > Squalius cephalus. Next base: position 21,202,550 of record NC_137123.1, read on the forward strand.
ATTTGCATTTGTACTAAACTATAAAATAAAATAAAATAAAATAAAATAAAATAAAATTAAATAAAATTAAATTAAAAAATTTAATTAAATTTTATTAAATTAAATTAAATTAAATTAAATGTAAAAAAAAAAAAGTAAAAAAAAAAAAGAAAAAAAAAGATGCGCAATCCTATACAGGTCAGCTGTAGTATCACCAAACAACCACGTGTCTAATGCACACATAGTGGCCAAAGAAGTGTACATTAAAAGGCCAGAACACCTGACCATATAACAGCAGGCAGAAAAGTAAGGCATACCACAGACTTGGATCCCAGACACAGCCTAGATCAAGTTATCTGTCTGCAGAGTAAGTACAAATGTGGCCTCTGTGGTGTGTATAGCTCTGTGCATTCCCTGTAGCTTATACGTGCCAATCAAACCCAACTCTTCATTATTGTAAGGTTTGTGTCCTGTTGTGACTGTTTCCAAACCTTAGCGGTCAAATGATGTCCCTTGGCAATTGGATATCTCTTTCTTATCAGCTATCAGTCTATAAAGTGCCTGCAGCCTCATTATCAGCTCATAGTTTGGTAACTGTTCTCATTCTAACCCTCCATCAAGCATTCGCTGTGTTTGTAAAGATGAGAATCAGACTTTGGCCTTAACCAAGGCACACAACAAATCATAATAAATAAAACAGTCATGAGAGCTTAGCTTAGTTATAATGATGACTAAAGGTCAGGATTTCTTTACCTGGTCAGGATTTGAGGAAGGAGGAGAGAACATGGCCATCTTATGCCAGAAATCTAGAAACGTTATTCTTTAAATTATTCTTAATATAACTAGATACAAAATTTATCTGCCGATACTGAAAGTTTAAAATGTAACATTTTAAATTTTGTCTGCAAGCTGTGACATCGATATAAATAAAACAGAAACCAAAACTTTATTGTCTTAAATTAACTATGGCTAACAATCAGATCCAGCTATACATCTTTGATCCACAATGTTTGTGTGTGAGTTGTTTGGAGTGGTTTTACAATAAACAAATTGATGTGGTGGTCAGCTAGGGATGTCCCGATCCGATCCACGGCATCGGTATCGTGCCGATACTGGCCCAAAACGCTAGATCGGATATCGGAGGGGAGAAAAAAAATTATCCGATACCTATGATCCGATACCCATTAGCAGCTAGGGGTGGAACGGTACGTATTCGTACTGAACGTACGTTCGGTGCATGGATTTACACAGAGAATACACGGTATAAAAATAAATAAATCTCGCGTGCACATTAATTAATGTAATACGGAACTAACGTTACTGTTAGATACGCGCATATGCGGGTTCTTTAGGGACACCTAATCTGTAGCCCGCCTTAGCTCTGAACGCGCGTCTATATCGCTTCAAACGCTCACTTTATCATTATACGCGCGCGGCGCGTCCTATTCGCTTTGGACGCGCGAATGGATTCAAACTGTTCAAGCATCGAACTAGACGCGATAGACGCAAATTTGACGCTCTATTTGCGTTTGGACGCAGCAAAATGAACAGGCTGCGATGTCAAGATTGCAACGTGTGTGTCAGAGAGAGAGAGAGAGAGAGGCACGGGCGCGATCGAACAGTGGAAACATAAAAACATACTCCGTCATTTTCATACAGGACATCATTAAAACTGCAAAAAGTGTTTAGCCTACTTATATTTCTGTAAAACACAACATTGTGCTTTTGTCAAACTGTAACTGTCACCCAACCAAAATCACACACACACACACACACACACACACACACACACACACACACACACACACACACACACACACACACACACACACACACGCTGTTTAAAAGCAAAAATGATCTCATCTTTTGGACATTCATCATTGCATTGGTTTTCATTTCTTGTCCTAAAACAGAGCACTAATCTGTTTATTTTTAAGTTACACATTCTACATTGAATAAAAAATAAAATCAAATGTGTTTTTAAAAGTAGTATTATTTTATACAGAAATAAATTATTTATAATTCAGATGAGAATAAAGGGTTAATTAAAGGTTAATTAAAATTTTAAGGAAACAAATATATTGATCTGAAAATATAGCAAATTAATTTTAAATTCATTCAGGTTACCAAACATATCTCAAGGTCTTTTGAATAAAGGCTGGCAGTCTTTCATTATCAACTGTTGTTGTGGACTATATACTGGAGAAGTATTTGTTCTCCATTTGAGTGAGATGTTTTTATGTGGCTAATTGAGCAAAGTGCTTCCATTATATTTTATTATTATTAGTATTAGTTCAAGAATAAAATTAAAATATCGGATTGATATCGGTATCGGCAAATAGCCAAAGCTGCGGCATCGGTATCGGTATCGGAAGTGAAAAAGTGGTATCGGGACATCCCTATGGTCAGCTAAACAAATGTATTTAAACACGCACAATACTTCATCGCATTATCCCTGGATAACTTTTGATTCACTATACGTCCGTGTTGTTTACATTATATGCACTTACGTGCCAAACTGAATCCACTGTTCCCTTAATGCTGGGTTCTTTCCAACTCTTAAATAAATCAGAATACATGAAATAGCATTAGACATCCCCTTTAAGGAAAATGAAATCTCTCCCAACTAATGCTGTAAGCTATACAAGGAACTCTCTCATTTGGGCCATTACTATAATATTGAAGGTTACAAATAATAACAGAGCTAATATATATATATTATATATGTCATTTATTGTTTGAATTTTCTGATAAAATGGACAAAATTTGAAAGCTGAGACTTTGTTGCTTATCAGAAGTAACAAAGCTCTTTGCGATTATTGGATGGGAGGGACGCTACAAATAATGTTTGGTGTAGGGAAAAAACACGGACCTGGCAACCCTGGCTTGAACTACAGGTGATTCATAAGGTTAAATAGGCCTGCTTTAACATCGCCATTTTTTTTAATTGTTAATGCGTTATTGCCACATTAACTTTGACAGCCCTAAATTCAACACAGGAGACTTTTTCTTCACACACAGTAGCCTATGAGTTGAAGTCTTACACGTTTTTCTGTCCCTTTTGATTGACAGGATACAATCGACCCTGATGATCGGCTATATTTAAACAATCGGCCGTTTAGTAGTGTCAGTTTAGTCAGAATGTTCAGTCAAAAATGTCAATATGTGATTTAGAATCATCAGGCATATTTTCACTTTTGAGCCAAGTGGAACTTAAATGAACAAATCAAAAAAAAACATCAAAAACAAACAAAAAGAAAGCAAAACAAACATCAAAGCCAAACAAAAAGCAGACAAAACAAGCAAACAAAAGCAAAACAAAATCAATTAAAATGTCACAGTTGGGTCAGGATTTAAATTAACACTTATATTCACTACTTTAAAGTAGTGAACAACTAAGTTGTTTGTTTTTGTTTGTTTGTTTGTTTGTTTTTTTGTTTATTTAGTCTTCTAAAAGAAGAAAAATAAATAACAAAATAAAAAATAATAGCAATTGTTCAAAATATGTTAACATTGCTATTTATTAGACAAAAACTGAAAGTATGTACAATTGACAATTTCTTTAAAAAAAAGAAACATGTAGCTGTGACTAGCTCAAGAGAACATCAAGTTTCTCCATTGACATTTTCTTTCCAGATACCTTCTAATATCACATATAAAACAAGAACTAAAATGTTAATAGCAAGATGCAATTGATAGATAATATAAGCAGTTTGGTACAAGTGGAGCTGTACAAATGTCATTTACTAGGGGGATCTTTCATTAACTGGAAGCTTGAAAGATATTGGAATGTATGGCATCTATGGCTTTATGTAATGATTCTCATTAATAACACCATCTCATCAGCACTCCAGCAGATCCCCTTAATGTTTTATTAATGCCGTAATCTGCTAGAGGGTGGAATGTTTTATAGCTATTCCAAACACACACAAACCAAATTGGATATCTACAAACTAACATGCAATTATGTAATCAGTGTTACATCAATTCAATCTTATGTCTTCATGTCTTCAGTTCAATAGAAATGATCGCTATTTATTTACTGACATGGAAAAGTGGCACTAAAATATAATTTGCGTTGAAGTGTGAGATTTCGCTAACTTGCGTTATTGATTTTGTTCTTTCACTTAAACAAAAACGGTTTAAAAATGCTTATTATATTGACTTATACAAGTGATACTACATCTATTTTCTAAAACCAGTTCTCATCTTCATAAACCCCAAAGACTCTGCAATGACATTTCCGCTCATGGAAACCAAAGCCCAGTGGTCATTGGCACAATTTTTAGCTCATTGGCTTATTGCCATCAGATCATTGCAGGGATGTTCGGAAACTCTCCCTCCACGCATGCGCTATTCATTTGGAGTTCAGTTTACTGAGATGGGCGAGGAAAACAGAACCAAGGCCGGGACCTTGGACTCTGACCTTTCGACCAGCCAAGGAATTCAGCCTGCAGGTAGAAGAACTCTGGTGGGTCTCTCTGGGTTTAAGAAAGATAATTCAAAGGTACCTCAGCTGAAATCTTGACCTTGGTGTTCGCAAAACCCTCTTCTCTGATAAGGCTCTGTATTTCATGAAAAAATAAAATATATATTCCTCCGCATTTACCTTGTTTGTTTGCGCCTTGTTTATTTGCTCTCTCGCTTTATGTAACCTCAGCCAATCCATCATCCACGGTTGGCTTTTCTGGCTTTCTTCTCACCTGTGTTAGGTGCACCATATGGCACATACAAGTAAATGAGTACAAATCTGCATTTGTCTTCATTGCACATGTTCTTAGCTGGCAACGCAGTGAAAACAGCATTCTGCTCCAACAAATTGAGATGGCTGTTTTGCTCTCCCTCCCAAAAACAATTTATTTAGCAGATCCAGTGATCACCTGAGGTACTTTTTCAAAATGCCTGTTTTTATATTGCGTTACAGTGTCTTTATTTGTGAAAATTGCTAAGGATGTCTTTGTAGCATGTACAAAGAAATCCGTGAAGAAGGGGCGTAATAAATTCACACGGCTAAAAATGCTGCAAAGTTAGTTGGAAACGGGAAATAACCAAATGTTTTCGTCTGCCAAGAGACTCTCCACTGAGCGACAGCTCATCCGTCAGCATATGTTAATGCTTAAAGTGGAAGTTGATGGTCATTTGAGTCATTCTCATTGATATCTTGTGACTTCAAAAAGCTTAAAAGACCATCAGCTAAATCTGAGAATGAAAAACACTATGAAATGATATTCACAACACACTAAACATGTATTTCCAAGTGAAAGAATATTCAGAGGGAAATACTGTAGGCCAGGACTTGATTTCATCAACTGGGATTTTATTGGATTTGAGAAGTACGCTATGATGTTAAAGGGTAATATTATATTATGAGTTGAGTTCACGTCCAAATAATCCTTAATGCCGGATATGGGCGGCACTAAGAATGGGCTTCTGGGGATTAAGTGGTTTATGTAAAACTATTTTCTTAACACACAAGCCAGCCAGCATTACATTTTTTGGAAAATTAGAGTTTTTTTTTTTTCTTCACATACAAGACTGCATTTTAACAGCCTTCTAACTTCTAAACACACTTTTAAACAACCAGCGAGCCAAAGACATAAAACTGTCATTAGCGAACAATGGAGTACAGAAAGCCGAAAGCAACTACATGTCAATGTTTTTTGTTTGTTTGTTTATTTTTTCTCTTACTACAGCGTTCTAAAATGCATGCGGTTATAAAAAAAAACGTTGGCATGAGTGAGGCTGAGATTAAGGTCAATTTGGCCTTTTCTAAATTGAATTCCAGTATTAATTAATGATTTGCTTACCAAAAATGATCCCACAAAGATGTAAGACTGCAGCATTTATTATCAAGTGCATCATAAAGCATATTTAATCAAATGATGCCCTTTAATATTCACAGAGGTCTGACCGTTTCTGTTTCTGACCGCAGCCATGATTACATAAACAGAAGAAAAAAAAAAAGATTATAATAATAACATGCACTGAAAATTCATGCACAATAAGGAGATGGATGGATGGATGGATGGATGGATGGATGGATGGATGGATGGATGGATGGATGGATGGATGGATGGATGGATGGATGGATGGATGGATGGATGGATGGATGGATGGATGGATGGATGGATGGATGGATGGATGGATGGATGGATGGATGGATGTTTTTTAAAAAACTATCTTCTATTCTTTCAAAATTAGCCTCTGGGTTACTGAACTTCTTAGAAAATCAAAATGTCTCTGTTCTATGACCTCAAGTACAATGTAACTGAACAACAATTACAGCAAAGGTAGGTATCACTGATAAATTGTTCATCAGTCACACTGTAAATGTCAGTGGGTTCAGGCCATTTAATTATGAATAGATACACAAAGAACATATTTGTTTGCACTGCCGTGATATTTCAGAAGGCCTGTGTTCCGTATCTGCACCGTAACCAAGAAAGATTACTGGGAGCATGTAGGACAAAATTTAAAATGCCACTTAATTCAAAGTCCCATCAGGGGGATACGGCAAGCATGCAGACAAGCATCGTTTCACCTCTATTGAAACACACCAAAGTCGGCTGCGATGCTCTCCGTACACTAGTCCCGGGAGCTAAATGGGATTAGTTACGCTGCAATTAATCCATAATTGTTTTTTTGTCTTCTTCAAACAGAGATCTTTTGTGTTGCAAACAGGCTTTTGTTTCTTCCAGAAAATGTAATTGCATATCTCTGATCACCTAATTTATGAACAGTGTTGACTTTGGCATTGACGATGTCCTTACTTGTACAAACTAAAGGATGGAACTAATCGTAGAACCTGATAAAATTCACAGCTAGAATATATTTCTCCCACATCATTTATTCCTTGCACTGTTTTGTTTTACCTTTATTCAGACAGATAAGATTATGTAAATCAGTGTGGTTTCTGAATACCCCCTGAATTTAGATACTTTTGGCCAATAATTCAGTGCACAAAAAATGTATAGATTTATGACAGAATATGCTAATCAATGACTAGAAGATAGTTAACTCCACATCAGCTACATAAATTCATCAACTATCCTGTTGCATTCATGTCACTTCTTCTTGAGTCTCTCCTTCTTTGTCGGACTAAAAGTTTTTGAAATTTTCAGAGCATGTCTGTGTGAGGTAATAAGAGCTGCTAACACACCTCTGTGCCGGAAGCAGCAACTCATTTGCATTTAAAGGGACACACACAAAAATGTCCCGTTTTTGCTAACCCTCAAAAAGGGACGATTTTAACATGTTATAAAAAATATCTGTGGGTAATTTTGAGCTAAAACTTCACAAACACACTCTGGGGGCATCAGAGACTTATTTTACATCTTGTGAAAAAGGGCATTTAGAACCCCTTTAAACTGTATTTCATGTAGTCCTTTAGTAATTTTGTTCATGGTTTTAAAGGATAAAAAGCCGTTAAGCAGCATGTCCATGTCATCATCTGCCTAATTTGGTTCGATTCTATCAAGTGATGGATGAAATACAAAAATATCAAGGATGTTTGCATGGACATAAGTCATGCAAAAGTTAACCAACAAAAGTTGTTGATGTCAAGCGTTTACTCCTCCCTTTAAAAGTTGATAAGCCAATTAAATTGTATATCCGAACACAATAATATAGGCAGTTACATTTTATAATTTGCATTTGGCCTTGTTTTTCTCTGCTGTCTGCAACCCTGTTAAAAAAGACCTATGACCCATTTTTGCATTGTGACCCACCAGTTGAGAACCACTGATATAAAGCATTAGTGTGAGAGGAATTTAGTTTACCGCACTTAAAGTCAAATGAAGGACAAATAAACAAAATGCAGCTCATTAAAACAAGGATGTTTCATTAAGACAGGGATATGGCCACATGCCTTTGCCATCTAACGGAAAACAACATGAAGAAAAATCATTGTATCAGATAGCTTATACTGTCTTGTTAGAGGGCATATAAACCTTCCTTCCAGACGTCTGCACTCAAAACAAGACACTATGAAATAGCACAAACAACTGAATGTAAACCATTGCAGACATACTGAACACAAAGGTTGAATCTTTCCTTTGGCTAAGCTGGTCCTTTTTTATCATACTTCAGGCATTCATTAACTAGTTTTTGGCAACCATAAACAATGACATCTATGTACTATCTGTACTGCTTTTATTTGTATGTGTGTGAATGTGTGTGCATCATGTCTCTAATGTTTGGTTTTTCCAAGATGCAGGATGTTCTTGGCCATGATTCCTTGTCCAATTTGTCTTCTGGTTTCCATTGCAGTCTGTTAGCCTTTCCATTCATCTCAATGGCAGTTGCTCAGGTGGCATATACAGAAGCAGCACTGCATTTAATATTAACATTTGTTTTCAGAGAAGGTATCTTTAACAAGTATGTATTTTGGCATTGTGCAATGGCATATTTTGTCACTTTTGTAAGTATAAACAAGTATAAACAAGTACACATATCTGAAAAAAAAAATGTACAAAATATAATCGAAGATAATCTAAGTGTTGCTTAAGTAATGTCTCTTGATTCTATACTGTAAAAAATATTTGTAATTTTACAGAAAAATACTGTAAAAATAGTACAGTAGAAACTTGTTAATTGGTTAACGGTAAGTTACCTTTCTGTACAGTAAAACCCATGAATTACCATATAATTTACAGTGAATATATTTATGTATTTATACACACACATACAATACATATTTATCAGTTAATGCATCAGAGTTGTGTGCATTTGAGAGTGTGTATATGTGTCAATATGTGCGAATTAGATATAATTGCAATACATCTTTCCAAGCATGGCCCAAGAGGAAGTTATGAAGAGATGTTGGATTAATTTGATTGAATACCTTCTGGCAAAGCACATCCTGCAGAGACGACATCTGACCATATGCTGTAAAAGAGTGTCCAATATTCTCATACTTATTACTACTACCTTTAGGTGAATATAATTTTTTTCCCGTAATAGACTGAAAAGATTTGTAGCCATAATTAATGTTAAAAATACAGATTCAGAAAATGTATACACTGTCTCTCTAGAGTGCATTTCCTCAACTCCCATCATCCCCTCACAACCCACCTCTATTCCACCCCCAACCTTACATTTATTCTTCCATTGATGAATTTAACAGTGCCTCACGGAGCAGGTTTTCCATCCTCATTAACCTCTCAGTGCTGGCATACCTCAGGGCTATGTTCTCAGCCCTATATCTTTCAGTCAATACACCCACTCAATGGTACATCTCCGCATTTCTCTCCTCCACCTACCCAAATGACCTTTACTTACCACAGGCTAACCACAGATGGTCCAAACTACAGGCTGTCAATTAGACATACTTCTTCCTCTGAGTCTCAGTATGCTGAATTAACGGTCTCTAGCCTTTCACACATTCTGAACCCGATGGTGGAGTGTCCAACATATTGTTCATCTCCTCAGCCCACATTGTCTTGATTTATGTGTATTCTAGTGTATAGTGTAATTTACTTGAACTCAAAATTAACTAAATCTGAAAACGAATGATGCTAGACGTTCTCTCAGGAATAGCTTTTCTCAGCAATTTTTATGATGAATTTCAACTTGTCAAAAAATAATAAAATACTTGTGTTTGTAATTGTGGCTTTTTTCTAAAAAATAAAATGCCAATGTTTGATTTAATGCAATAACATTCATACATTTTAAGTTTGATTTAAGTGTGCGCATACCTTTTGGGGTTACTGTAGTCCATAGGTAGACAGTTAAAAAAATAATCAATTAAAAAATAGAAATAATTAAAAATAATCAAATAATCTTTTTTTTTTTAACCACATAACAGCTGATTGATCTCTAAACCCTAAAAAATCATTAAACATGCAATGTTAATGTGCTTTGATTTGATTTGTAGCATAAAGCAACAAGCTTTATACTGTATGCATTCAAATGTAAGCTACATTTATGCTTTCAGAAACTTAACAAGATCAACAGAATTAGAGGCTATTGCATGTCTAGCCGTGCATTCAAGATAATGCCAAACGTCTGTCCTATAGTCTTTGAGTCAATCTCCCTGGGAGAAAATCTGTAAAACTGTTCATCTGCAAACTGCAATGCTTTGGATTTAGAGCTTCAAGCTGGCTTTTTGTAACCAGCTTCCTCCAATCCATGCCAGGAGGAAAAGCATTGGAAACTACAGCCCAGAGCAGATGGAAGTGACAGCATTACACATACATTTCTAAAAAGGTAAAGTCACTGAATTTGGGGACAGACGGTGGGAGAATGTCATTCAACCTCAGGTCTCCAAAATAAAGAATTAAGTGATTAGTGAAGAATTTTTTTTTTTTTTTGGTGAATATTCAAATTTCTTTCCACATGGTAACAGACTGACAAATCATGTGAATATTGTGTGATTTCTAGTGGTGTATCTCAATTTTTTTGGCTGGGATGGCCTATGAGGGGTGCCCGACCTGATACATCCACCTAAATCTGGCAGTCAATGTTATTAACCAAAATTCCAACTGTATGTTAGTTCCTGCTTCTGTTGCATTTTCAATGCCTGATCGCCACTCAATTTAACTCAATAATGAAATGAAAACCTATTCAACCTCAATTATGTCATCATTTGCTCACCCTCATGTTGTTCTAAACCTGTATGACTTTATTCTGTGGAACACAAAACAAATTAAGGTTAATTTTGTCAAGGATTCTTTTTTCCGTACAATGAAAGTCAGTGGGGTTTCGCTAATGCTTTGGACCCCATTGACTTTTATTGTACTAATAAATGCAGCCATTTAACTCATTTCTCGACACTGCTTCCTGCTCTGATTTAAAAGCAGATTATATATGGTTTTATTAAAGGTCTAAAACAAAATTATCAAGTTGTAGGCACCCATCTAAATATCCCCCCTTTCCTCTATACATTATTATTATATACATTTGGTATTTTCTGTAAGGTATAAAGTATGAACAAGGTCGTGCGGGTACCATGTTCTCAGACTAAGACTCAGATGAAGCAGAAATTATAGAGGCATCCATTTGTATCCCACTTTAATGAAGTGACTAAACACCGCCTCAGGCTTGGATCTGAAGAGAACAGTAATGAATCCATTACATGAAAGAAAAAAATAATAATTTTACACCAAGCTACGAGACCCAGTGCCTTTTCATGCATAAATGCACTTCAGGTCCTGCTTGCACAAAGTAGATAAGGAGTCCATAAATAGTGTTTTCTATGGCAATGCGTTCTTGCTACATGACGCATAATTGTTATATTCCAAATGGTTCATGCAAGGGCTTGTTAAAATTAAATTTAACACCAGCAGAAATGTTCATAGAAAAAAAAAACTTGGGGCTTTTGCAAACTTTTTAAGTGTGGTGCATGCAACAATAATACAGTAATATAATTCATCACTGTTTTCATCAAACATAATCTGAAACAATCAACTGCAACCCAGGGTAATTTCTGATAAGCTTTTGGTATCTTACATCCATAGACGCTAATCAAATGTTTTCCTTCCCATTCATCAAAGATGCTGAGGGTCAAATTTCCCCTGCCTTATTATACCCAGAGGAAAAGTGTATCGCTCAGAATTGTCATTTAGTATAGACTGAGTTTTATTTAAGTATCTTACTATTTAACAATTTACTATTTAACTTTGTCTGATGTTTGCTCTCATAGGGCTTAGGCAAAAAAAAAAAAAAAAAATTTGACAAACCATTGAACAGAATTTCTACTATTAGCGATAAATTCTAATACTGTGAATATTTTAGATAAGGAAAAATTCTGGACACTTAAAAAAAAGAGCAAATGTTACAGGACCATTTTTATTATCCTAGGCTCATTAGAAAGCGCTCAGGGAGTTTTCCACTGAAACGAAACACAGATGGCTTTAGAAATTGATGTGCTTACAAACAAATGGGCCATGAACATTGTGGTCTCAAAGAACGGTATATATCCCTAATGCTGAGGAAGATGGTGTAAAAAAAACATTTCACATCAACCCATGCAAAAAATTCCACATATGATCATTTCAAGGGTTTAAAAGCGTTCATAAGTTTTCATTCAGGCGTAGATTGGTTTATGCAGATTAGTGCTGGTATATGTTTCCTTCCACCTATTTGTATGCGCATTTTGGGCTATGTAAAAAAAAAAAAAAAAAAAAAAACCCTGGTTGGAAACGCCCAAATGTGCATAAATCCTAAAAATACACATAAAAAACTTCTGAGGCAGATACTTTTTTATCCGATAAGAAGACATAACCCTACGTCTCAATGTTCATACTATCCATCCTAAACAGTATGTGAGATTAGAATAAGTGTGTCCCAAAGCATATATTAAAAAGAGGATGCCTGTTACGACCTGTGTTTATGTTTTTCTATTTCTCTAGCCGCGTTTCCATTACCCTTCAAATTGCGCAAATTGAAAATGCGAATTGAAAATACGCCCAATGGAAACACGTCAATTTTGCAAAAACTCCCAAAAAAGTTTTTACACTCGCATGAGGTGGTTTTTCAGGCAATTCGAAAAAGGAATATTTCGCAAAACTGCAATGGAAACAGTTTTTGCGCATTTACAGGTCAGCTGACTTAGAAGGCGCGGTGTGTTTGGACAGAATACGAGACGGAGTTCTTTACTGAATTCATAAAAGACAAAAGAATGACAGAAATACTGGATTCTAAACCTCAAAGAAATGCCACAATCAAGACCTCGGAGCAGAAATGAGTGAGAAAAACCCAGAAACACCTCATATGTGCCGCTCACAGTATAGCCTAAGGGTCTTTCCTTGCCATTAATGCTTGGATAACACGCCTACGTTCCCTTCCATTAATAATAATAATGTCTAGTGCGGTACGTGGCTGTGATATATATAAACTTACCAACGTCCTTTCCAATGATTTTTGGAATGACTTCTCGCGAGAGGAAAAAACGACGTTTTAGTCCCATAACATCGGTTAATGGAAACGCCGTCATTTCGCAATAGTTTTTTTATCGATATTTAGAAAAAAATCGCAAAAGTTTTGCGCAAATATTTAATGGAAACGCGCCTTCTGTGTTCCTCTTCTCTCCCTTGTTTTGTCTGATTTCTTATAGGTTGTCCAATGATGAGGTGTAAGAAAGCCATTGGTTGTCCAGTCGGGGGCGTGGTCTTTATAAGGACGCAGCTGGAACTCGTCTGGGAGCTCATTGTTGGTTCGGTCGTACTCAGGTTGAGAGCTCCGGAATCTCTCCTCCGACCGATGATCAAATTTGAGTGTATTAGTGATGTTAATTAGTTCAAGTGAACGTACAACCTTCTGTAACATCTGAAACCATTTCTAAACAACATATCCTAAAAGTGTGGAGCGTAGGGGTGTCCTGCCTTGTTTATTTTGAAATTGGTTTGAGCTCTTTTTTTGGCAGGGAGTTAGGTAAATTAAAGGTATTTTCTTTTGTTAATGGATTAGGTTATTAATTCTCTCCTCTTTTCTTTTTTATATTTGTTTTGTTTGTTATTTTGGCCTTTGGGACGACACCCTGAAGAGATGCTCTTGCAAGTGATTTCACTTGTTATTCCTTAATAAATGTATTACTTTTTTGCTTAGATTTGTGTATGTGTTTGATTATCGACCGGAGTGATTCGCTGCTGGGATTCCATTACCACATCCCGACTTTATTTATTACGCCTCTTTAGAGTTTCCTATATTCCCCTAGAGTCGGGGCGTAATAATGCCAGAAGTCCCTGGATGGTCTACTATTTTCGAAGTGTGGATCCGTGCACACTCTAAAGGCTAATATTGCCCACAACCCACTGCGCTTTGGAGGAGGAACTACAAACACGAGTAAAAAGTGTTTAAAAAAAACTACAAAACATGGCGGATATGCGCGACCAATGGTGAGAGGTTCAGATAAAGGTTTGAGTGACTAATCAAAATTTAACCTGATAAAAAAATATGTATTTAATGTTATCTGTGTTATATTCCATATGCAATATCAATGTGGACTTTTAGAAATATCCGCTAGGCCATTAACTTTTAAGCATCATTATGCATTTATATGAGTCTCCGAATGAAAGACCCGCGACTGCAGATCAACGTGCTTCTGCATTTCTCTCCGATACTGTGGGAAATTAAGTTTAATGAAATGTGGAGGATTTTAACTGTGACAAGATGATTGACAGGCCAGCTTATGGTGACAGGATGCGACAGAGAGCAACCGTTAAAGACGCAATTGTATGACGTGATAGTATGTCCAAAAGCTTGTCTACTTGTTCCTACACGCTCAAAAGTATCTAATTTATCTTCACAAAAACAGTACATACTTTTAGGGCGTAGAATTGAGACGCAGGAATGCACTGCAACGTAAACACATTTACCGAATAAATCCCTCTATGTGAAAAAAACAAACAAAAAAACTCATGCGACTTTGTCCCAACAGTGGATGTGATTGGATACTGGACCGATTTCATCGAACACTATCTCAAATGTTGGTTTGATCATTCTGAAATGCCTGAGCCAAAGTCTGTCATCAAAATTATTTGGTTTAATTCCCTCTCAGTAACGTCTCACATGCTTGCATTCCCAAACACTGTACTTTAGCATCCGAACGCAAAATAACATGTCAGCGTTTATTGTGTTTTGTCTGCTCGCTCTGATACACAAGTCATTTATAATGGAGGAAAAAAGAGCCACAGTGGTTTCCCCGGTTGCAGCAACTTCCATTATTATTAGGCTACAGATATTTTATGCTAATTTGAATACATGGGATCATGCTTCATTCGCAAATGTTTTTACGATATTCCAATTTTGCGCATAAGTTAAATTTGCAACTTTGGATGGACAGCTATTTATAATACCCATATGCTATTTTTATCGAAACGTTGAAAAAGAGGAACAAATCTGGATTAATAAAGGCAGAGACTGATATTAAAATGTTCCTATGCATCCATCAACTAAAAAGCATGTGCACAAACGTATTGCCGCTCATAAACCAATAATTAAACAAATTCAACATCAATTACAATATGATAATGTAAAGATAAATAGGCAATCACAATATTTATTAATATAATTATATGCATAAATGAGCAAATGAGCTTTGAATTAATTACATCATGAAATTACTTACAATAATAAATAATAGGCCTATATGTTAATTCACACACGTATATATCACACACGTTGTATAGAAACCTTCCACACTTTTTTTTCTTTCCATTTTGTTCATGGACATTTTGGAAACTGATGCGCATTTACATTTTGGATCATTATACGCACGTCTTCATAAATAAGGCCCCTGGTCTCTCTCAGCAAAATAAACAAAAATCTTTTCAAAGTCACTTTTTTAATTACTTCCACAATTTTGGATCCTTCAAAACTGTGTAGAAACTAATGAGATTTCAGACACTGAGCTAGTGCTGAAAAACACCATGTCAATTGATACAACTCTTATCTTAACTCACACTCACAACCATTCATTTTCACTGGGTTCCTAATTAAAGTTATGAAGATGAGGAGAAAATGGAATTGAGAATATGACTTTGCATGTGTAATGTAAACCAAATCAGGCTTGATACATACACTACTAGCAACATTGGAAATGAACAACCCCTTTTTATTACTAACCCAATTACTATTACTATCTAATATTAATGGCAAATATACATGCATACATAAACGTATTAATGACAGCCTTCACTATCATTGCGTCAATGCACCTTGTTCTAACTTTCAGTGAATACATATTTGATAAGGTAGACGTTTTGAATAAACTCAATTAGCATGAGCTGCTAGCCACTAATGATCACAGGGACATGCAGTGGATTCACTGTGGCGCTCGGCTCGATTGGCGC
Source organism: Squalius cephalus (assembly GCF_949319135.1). Classification (NCBI taxonomy): domain Eukaryota; kingdom Metazoa; phylum Chordata; class Actinopteri; order Cypriniformes; family Leuciscidae; genus Squalius; species Squalius cephalus. The sequence goes on from NC_137123.1 coordinate 21,218,320, forward strand.
ATTATTGCAAGCGGAAAGGGAACATAAAGTTCACTCACCGCTAATCAACTGTCTTGATGCATTGGGTTGAAGTGGCATGATAATTAGCATAATTTGTCACAGTGCCGACTAGATTGCTCTAGGTTGTACGCCATGTGGAACGGCACTACTTGTTCATTCTGAGTTCAAATCTCCCTGTTTTTATTTGTCTTTATTGTGCTTTCACAATTATGGTTGTAGGCAGTTGAAGAGAAAGAGGTGCTGAATGGGTTTTTAAAAGCAAAAATGAATCCCAGGTGATTTGAAAAGGGCATATGCTGTCAAGTGATCCTTAGCAAGCTGAAAAATAAATATTTTTGTACTGATACATTTTTTTTAAACTGATTCACATAATATCCTGATCGCATTTCCCCCTCTTTAATATACTTGCTACTAAAAGCCTCTATTAAAAAAAAAAACGAATATCTTTCAAATGATTTGAAACATATGGAAGCTTGTTTCCGCCACACAATAAAAGATAAAAAAGGTCATTTCGACTTTTTATCTCACAATTCTGACTTTTTTTCGCACAATTGGGAGTTTACATCTCGTAATTCTGATGTAAAGTCGTTATAAAGTCAGAATTGTGAGATATAAACTCGCAATTGCGTGTTATAAAGTCAAAATTGTGTGATATAAAGTCGTAATTGCGTGTTATATAGTCAGAATTGTGAGATAGGCCTATAAACTCGCAATTGCTAGAAATAAACTCCAAACTTTTTTTCTCAGAATTGCATGTTTAACCTATATCTCGCAATTCTCACTTTATAACAATTGGGAGATATTAAGTCAGAATTGCATGGTTAGTCTCGGAAGACTGACTCCAACTCCCAAAAGTTGTGTTGCAGTTTTCTATTTTCACATGTGCTTTCTAGTTGTGTTTGCAATATGCATCAGATGGTCAGTAAGCGTAGCCTACTGTGGATACTCGACGCCGTGCCATCTGAGGCCGAGACTGAAGCTGGGTGCAAACTGTGCTTTTTTTTTTTTTTTTTTTGACAGAAGCATTGCTTGTCAGATTGTATGAAGTTCTTGGCTAAAATTCATGACAGATTGGAACATAAACTGTGATTTAAGCCAGACTGCACTATACACATCTTATATATTTAAAAATTAGATTTTTTATAATATTTATTTTAAATTGTTTTTCTTTCACTTACAGTTTTTCTCCATTGGTTTGGCTCATTTCTTGAAACAGAAATGACATTCTCAAAACAACATGGACAAACCTCCAAACCACTTGGCAATTGTTCACAACAGAATTGAATTTCTCATTCATTTCATCAAATTGCAAATGTCTAAGTACATGTCTCAATGTCTCAGTACATCTTTGCAAATGATTAAGTACAGGTAGCCTACATTTAGCACAATTTCCAAGTGAATAGATCTTGTTGATCTAAACTGATTGTTGATTCTCAGTCTAATGGTTGTTCGCTCCAAAACGTGTCACCGTCATTTCATTGTATAAGTCATCACATGCACAATAGTCTGTTCAATTGTCAAAATTAGTCAAGGACATAATACCATGAATACCATATATATATAATATACCATATAATATTATTGGCCACCGGGCCACGGTGGATGTCCCAGGCCAGCAAGGGGGCAATATAACTTTGTGTGCTGCCATATCTGAGAATGGTGTAGCCACTCACATCCCCATTGGCCCATACAATACACAGAAGCTCCTCATTTTCTTGGACCGCCTTCATTTTGATTTGATCCCTGAAAATGAGAGAGGCCTCGTAGGGCCTCACCTACCACAATATGTCATTGTATGGGACAATGTGAATTTCCACCATGGCCTGCTCATCAGGGCCTGGTTCACTACTCATCCAAGGATGGTCATGGTGTTACTACCACCTTACTCTCCTTTCCTCAATCCTATTGAGGAGTATTTCTCCGCTTGGAGGTGGAGAGTGTATGAGCATCGGGCTCAAGATCAGAGGTCCCTGCTCCATGCTCCATTACTTTATGTGTGTGAATGATAATGGTTACAATTTCCTTGGCAGTATGAGTGCAATGTGTGATGTCAAACCTTGGAGGCTACTCTTACCCTAAAATCCTATTTCTTTATTTCAGTTTTATACACTGTATTCTGTTAGCTAGACAAAAAACAGTACAGTAACCATTGTCAATGAAGGACTGGGCTAAGACTGAAAGGTGGACATGAGGGATATTTCAATGGTCCTCTGCCATAGTGACAAAACATCTAAACATTTTGACTTGCAGTGCTTACACAATGCCAAAGGGACGAAGCATTTTGGGGGCACTGACTGTTTAAATGAGAAGGAAATTTACTTTTGAGACATGAGTGAACTGTTTTGGGAGAGGTATGAACTTTTGCAGGTGAACCATGGTGTTGTGCCGAACCATCCACATTATTTTGGCAAAAGCACCAAGAGTGTTGAGAATGTCCGGTCTGTTTCAAGAAATGAGCCAAAGCAATTGAGAAGGATCTTTGCCATTTTCGTGGCACTGACTCTTTACATGGGAAAGGAATTTAGATTTGAAGCATGAATGAACAGTTTTGGGAGAGATATGAGCTTTTGCAAGTGAGCTATAGTGTTGTGCTGAACTTTAAGACTGTTTTGCCAAATGATCTTAGAGTTTTGAGAATGTAATTTCTGTTTAAAGAAATGAGCCAAACCAATGGAGAAAAACTGTAAATGGAATAAATATTACACATATACTACCGGTCAAACGTTTGGAATAAAAAAATAAAAAAAAACATGACAGATGTGTCATCTTTGTTATTATGTGATTTTCTTGTGTGGAAACTGTGATTTTGGGTGGGGGGGGGGGGGGGGGGGGGTGGGGGGGGGGTTATTTTATTTTATTTTATTTATTTTTAAATAAATAAAATTTTATTTTATTTATTTTTTTTAATAGAAAGTTTATAAGAACAGCCTTTATTTGAAATAGAAATCTTTTGTAACATTTTAAATGTCTTTACCATGACTTACTTGTTTCCTTGCTGAATGAAAGTATTAATTAATTTATTTTTTATTTTTATTATACCCTAAACTATTGAATTGTAGTTTTTGCACTAAAATATTAGTTTCCACAAAAACTATTGTAAACTGATAATAGTAATATTAAAAATAAGCAGCTCTTTTAAATTGTAAAAATCTTATATATAGCAATTTTTCATTATAATTGTTTTATCATCAATAAATTGTGGCAAACATTGCTGCAGTGGTATTTCTACCTAAGCAATTAAATCTGTAGTGTACTCTCTCTCTCTCTCTCTCTCTCTCTCTCTCTCTCTCTCTCTCTCTCTCTCTCTCTCTCTCTAGATAGATAGATAGATAGATAGATAGATAGATAGATAGATAGATAGATAGATAGATAGATAGATAGATAGATAGATAGATAGATAGATAGATAGATAGATAGACAGATGATAGGAGAAAAGTGCTACTGTGGCTTTAAATTTGCCCAGGCTCTAAACATAGAGTAATCTGCTAGGTTGAGACATACATTACAACGGTTAATCAGAAGGAAAAAAAATGGGTTCCACCTTATCTTACCCACCAGCGTTGAAGCTTCCTGTGCAGTGAGGTGATCAGTTTTACATTTTTTGTAGGTTCACTCCAAGGGCAAGTGTCAGTAAAATGAAGCATGACACATGGTATCATGTTTTGGGGTAATGATCCATGTAATAGCTGAGAAGGATAAAAGAGTCTGTTCTAAAACCCAGGTTTAGGATGGCTTTACACACCCTGAGGTGTCTACACAAATAAAAGTACTTAATGCACACAGATATGCAATATCTGACACAACAAAATTATCTCTTAGAAATGATAGTCACAAACTATTTTTGACACGTTTTCAGCAGCAGAATTGAGACTGATACTCTGGTCTGACGGCGAAGAGCTTTAAAACGTTAACACAACAAGTAGTGAACTCATCCGTTTTCATACTTAATAATAAATAAATTAATGATTTTGGCTTTCTAAGCATCTTCCTCTAGAGAAGATGAGGCCTAAACAATTGGCTATAACCCACTCACAAACAGGTTGATCTGAATGGCCTTTGAAGCCAAAAGCTATACAAGAGACAGAGTTAGAGACAGTACAACCCCAAAGATGATTCATAGATATTTATGTGATCAATAAACACAATTTGCAATTTTACAAAAGGTAAGAAGGCACGGTAGGTAGGTACGGTACGGTAGGTAGAAAGGATGCAATAAGTAGGTGCAGTAGGTAGTAAAGTATGTTAGGTAGGTATGGTAAGTAGGTGCAGTATGTAGGAATGTACGGTAGGAAGGTACGGTAAGTAGGTGCAGTATGTAGGAATGTACGGTAGGAAGGTACGGTAAGTAGGTGCAGTATGTAGGAATGTACGGTAGGAAGGTACGGTAAGTAGGTGCAGTATGTAGGAATGTACGGTAGGAAGGTACGGTAAGTAGGTGCAGTATATAGGAATGTACGGTAGGAAGGTACAGTATGGAGGTAAAGTGCGGTATGGTACAGTTGGAAGGTACGGTAAGTAGGTGCAGAAGGTACGGTAGGTAGGTGCTACAGTTACGGTGGGGAGGAAGGTACGGTAGATAGGTACGGTACGGTAGGTAGGAAGGTGAAATAAGTAGGTGCGGTAGGTAGTAAAGTACATTAGGTAGATACGGAAGGAAGGTACGGTAAGTAGGTGCAGTATGTAGGAATGTACGGTAAGAAGGTATGGTAGGGAGGTACAGTGCGGTATGGTAAGTTTGGAAGGTACGGTAAGTAGGTGCATAAGGTACAGTACGGTACGGTAGGAAGGTACGGTTGGATGAATGGATGGATGGATGGATGGATGGATGGATGGATGGATGGATGACAAGGCATTAAAAAATAGTAAACTAGTTTTTAAACACACCTAATATGTTACTGTATTCAAACTAATTGACAGTGTTACCTAGCCTGGGTTTCCCCATGCTGCCTTGAGCGCAGCGCGATTTTATTCACGCTGCTAGGCAGCCTGGATACCATGGACCAGATTTTCCCCTCAAAAAGGGAACCAATCACAGAACGGGGAGGGAGCAGCAAGACGATGACGACGTCTATGCGACACACCGAAGCAGTTTGTTTATATCTATGGATCCAACATGGCATCAGACGCGAAGTTACCTTTCGATGCAGCCTTAGATAGTGTTCTAAGTAGTTTAGAACGCAAGTTTAATTTGTCTTCTTCCTCGTCGAATTTCTGTCGCTCTACACGTCATCTGGTATAATTGAAACGATTGGCTATGAGCTACGTACAGGCGCATTTGATAGACATTCGTAGCGCCCAATAAACGGCTCTGGGCATTCGTAGACCACGCCTCAAATACGAGAAAATGAACATGTGGTTCCCAGACCACGTCTCAATGAGAAGAGGTCTGACGTTAGCCAGGCTAAGTGTTACCAGTTATTTGAAGAAACTGTTAAATATATTCCAAAAATATATTTAAATATATTCCAAATCGTTTAAGAATGTAATCAAGATCTTTTAATGCCTTTGAAAGAAATTATCTTATGCTTGCCAAGGCTACATTTATTTGATCAAAAATACAGTAAAAATATTAATATTGTGAAATATTATTACAATTTAAAATAACTGTTTTATATTTTTATATATTTTAAAATGTAATTTATTCCTGTGATGTCAATGCTGAATTTCCAGCATCATTACTCCAGTCTTCCATGTTACATGATCCTTTAGTAATCATGATTGATTTTACTATATTTTTTTATCAAATAATTGCAGTCTTGGTGATGGGAAATCAATAACTAGCAAACTTCTGGTGCCAAATTAGCCCCTTTAAATTAACATAGGTAAAATCTTCAATTTACTATTTTAAAAAATGTATTATTTAATGTGATTTAATATTAGATTTATAAAAATAATGCACAAATCCAGGTTTTAAAATGCATAAAGACCGAAACTTAAGGAACAGCTGAAAATCAAACCCAAATTTTTTAAGGTTAAGCATATTAACTCTATTTTGAACCCTACTCATTTAAATTGCAGTGCATATCTTTTTTTCTTTTTTTTTAAAGTCAATCCGATCACAAATTGAAAATCCATTCTATAAAGTACTTCTGACTGATTATGGCCTATCAGTTGCCCTCAATCACAGAGTTCAAAATGACCTACGGGACTAAAGCTGCTGAAAAGAGATAAAACAAAAGCCCAAATCCCTCTCTATCCCCTGAAAGCTCCAGCTGTTGAGCTGTCCCCACTATGTGGGGTAGACCTTATCCGAACTGCCAATTAACCACCAGCGCTCGGAAATTTGTGCACACAGAGCCCTGAAACTCTCAACACTTTTGACAGAGTGCATCAGAAGCCTTGTGTGAGAATTGGTGGAACACAAAAACAGCTCCTCCACTTGTCTCTCACTTTTCGTCTATATTTGATAGGTGATGTTGGATCATGACTTTCCCATCAGTTTCTCTTGACTGCAGTCAGCCTGCAAAGGGGTCTTTGAAAGTTTTCTGTGACAATGTATAGGTGCCAGATTTTAAGGGCTTGGGTACAAGCTCGATCTTAACTGACGTTTTGGAAGAGGAAAAAGTTTGCTAATAGCGAATGCATATGGTTAGCGTAAAGCAATCCAGAAATAATTGATCTAAGAGAAGAAAGTTTGAAAAGAACCACTTAAGTTGTCTAAATATTCCAGTACAATCATTTCAGCGCTTCTTTTAATGGCAAGAAAACTGTAATTGGAACACATGAACATTGCGGTTCCCTCTGGAGAATTTCCTTACAGCAAAGTCACATTTAACAACGGCCTTTTATCAACATTGTGCTTCAGAATCAGCAGACACAACTGATAATAGGTTTTCTTTTCAAGGGACAATGTCTCATGGAAGCTCTAGCTCTGTAACATGTTGAATGAAACCAGCAGCGTAATTTAGATTCAGAATCAGACAAGACCTACTTTGGCATAGTCAAATCCTCAGTTTGTTATTTAATGAGCGGTCTTGTCAGAGACGATCTAACAAAGCTCCAGCTCTGTTAAATATTTAGGTTTAGCCTATTTAAATGGCACCACTGATGCTGCTCCACTAGCATTTGGACTTTAGAGAGACGAGGCTCTGGAAGTTTGACATTAGCAGTCGACTATGGTCTGACATAGTTAGATGAAAAGGTCCAAAGATGATGAGAAGAAATTCAGGAGATTGTTGTGTGGATGCTTTCAACCTGTATTCAGCACGTCCTGCAGCTCTGATTCACATTTTTATAAGAGAGAGAATAGAAAAGGAGTTAAGGAGAATATTATCTTATGAGTTTCCCTCCCTCCCTCTTTCATTATTGCTGTATTTTGTCCCCATGAAAAAAAGCCACTAGGAACTAAGACAGAGAATATGCCCTCAAAACACATAATCAAAGCTTTTGCACAAATTGTGGAGACATTGATGTTCAGCTGCAGGCAGATATCATATACTTTGCTCAGGATTGGTGAAGAAATTAAAGGCTGAGGGAAAACTGAGAAACCAAAATGACCCTGTATAAGGGGGAAGGTCACTTAATAAAAAAAAATGGCTAAAAAGTGCAAAAGAATTAGAGGACACAAAGTTCAGAAAGGCTCAGAGCAATGTGACATTTTCCTTGTAATCTAGCCATTGATTTTCAGCAGACTTGTGCAGTGCCTGGATTTCTGAGGTTTATCATACTATAAATGGCAAATTTACTTGTGAGACCAGGTTGTTCTGACTGTGTCCAGGTTTCCTGTATATGTAAATCAAGATCATCCTTAAGAGTTAACAGTGGAGATATGTCTGTTTCTCAAACCAGGACATTGTCCACTGGCACAGAGAAAATCAGCTCATTCCTGAACAACATTGCTAGAGATCTGCAGAATCATTGCTAGTGATAGAGATTATTGCCAAAAAAAAAAAAAAAAAAAAAAAAATCCTATTTTTAATGAGTAACTGTGTCTAATTTTCATGTTAAAAATTCTAAAAAGCCTTGAAGAAAGATGTTGTATATTTACTTGAGAAGCAACTTTAAAGATATTACAACTTTTTTTAATTTGAGTGTATTTTGTCTTACTACACTTTCAGAATGTTTTTTTCCACTTGCTTTAAGTGTTAAAGTTAGAGAAAAAATGTCAGTGCAGTAAGAAAAAAAATGTGTTCAAGATACAATTAATAAAAGCAAGTCTGATTTTTTTTTTTACACTTACATTCAAGTGTTGATAAAAACACTTTCTTTTCTCTGTTCTTTCTTTTCATATATTGTATGTTCAGATATTCGTACAAAATATTCTGGGGGCCATGACAATTTAGTGAAAATTATCAAAAATGCTGGCAACTTTTTTTTTTTTTTTTTTTTTTTAAACGCTGGCGAGGAAAGAGTTCATAAAAAAAAAAAAAAAAAAATTACACTGGGGAAAAAAATATTAACAAAACGTACAGTCCTAAAAATAAATCAACTAAAACTTCTCACTATATCAAAAACTAAAAAAATGAAAATAAAATAGAAATAAAAGCTAAATTACAAATTCAAACCTATCATGAACCTGAGTTCATTTTTACACTTTATTTACCGGAAATAGATGATCAAGAGAGGCTTAAAAGGCCTTACAGACAGGCAAACTGTGGTGGAGTGCAGGAAGGTGGAGGCTCTGTTTGAGGAACATTAATAAATCATCTGATGGATTGCAGTTTGCCATGCCCAAGCAACTGTAAATTGCGACTGTCATGCAAGATAATATTGCTGTGCACAGACTGTACTGGAAGACCTCCTGGACACGCCTTAGGAGGAAGACAAGGCTGCCAAAGTAGATGAAGAACGAGATGATGTTTACTATAGGCAGAATTATGAAGGACACATTCACTGCTTATACACTGTGTGTTTGGAACAAAGACTTTTCTCAACCCAATATATTTATTTATTTTACAGCCCTATTCCCCATGCACATTCTATACTTGTTATAATTTTTACAGTAACCCTGAACCTACCCTTAACCCATGTAACGTTAATTACCTTATATTCCTTTCTTAGGTAAGTACACGTACGTAAGCAATACCTAGTACCTTATTGCTTTTATAAAACGGTTACCACACAATACAAATATTAAAGCCAGTATCAATGCAACTTTCATGAAGTAAAATCACTAAAAGCCTTCCTTCCGCTTGAAAAATTATTCCCAAACCGTGAACAGCAACATTATTTCGGCATTAGATGGCTGCAAAGACTGTCTTTATGAGTGAGTCTGTCAGTAGAGAAGACTTTTATATTGAAAGGATTAAGGCTACGTTTACACGGAAACGATCTGAAGAGAAAACGCAAAAGTGATCACTTTTTATTCTGCGTTTAGACGAGCGTTATGGGGGGGAAATCTGCGTGCATACGGTGACGCAAAAGTGTGTGAAATTCAATGTAGTATGCACTCCAGGCGGCTAGGTGGCAATGTGAAGCACTGATCGGTGCCTTCACTGTCTAGCAGACTTTTGCGTTTTTACCGTTTAGACGGAAACGCGACGGTGGAGCGTTTTTAAGATTTCCACTCTGGAGGGTGGTTTCACTTTTTTGCGTTTTTAAGCCCCAAAAACGCCGTCGCCGTCTAAACGAAAGGCACATCTGATAAAATATTTTTACGTTTTCACCCGCGAGCGTTCTCGTGTAAACAGGGCAACTTGTGAACACGGAGAAGCAAGACACAACTGACAAATGACTAGGTTTCAGGGCCATATTCCAGCGGACATTCAAATGGGTATTTTATTACGAATATGGGACTGACCTGAAGGGAAATGCTACTGTAAATGAAGGTACACTCACTTACTCGATCTCTCACAATTCTCTACTCTAGAAGCTTCAATGAACAATATCAATGAGCACATGTTTACGTTGCTAAGAGTGGTTGCTAGGGGCGTTGTGTAGTGATAGAACCGTTGGGGGAATCGTAATAGCCGTGTTTTATCGTGAATAAAACACAGCTATTGGCCAATCAGAATCAAGGATTGGAACTAGCCGTTTTATAATGTAAAATAAAGTTCAACCAAATAAAGTGCTATCGAAATTGATGTAGGAATCCCAGGATAGTTGCAAATGTATTTTTTATGATGTAGAGTTGGGGAAAATCTATTTACGTTGCATTTCACAGTCTAAGGAGTGCTCTGGGGGTCTTCTAGGAGGCATCAACATGTAGCACAACTGCTGATCTCTGGTTTAGCATTTCATTACATCTTTTGGATACACTTTTACAATTCAATCGTCCTAACCTACAGGGTTTCCAATAGCCTATATAAAGTGGTGCCCAAATCTATGTAGAACATCAATACAAGCTCACAACCACGTAAAGTCTGTCTTTATACTTTTGAGAAAACAAACACAAATTATGTTCTGAGGTCTTTCTCAAAAATTGCTGTTCACACCGTGGAATCAGAATCCTGCAGCCACCGCTGGTCACGTATTACATGCAATACTTCATCACACAAGCCCACACCAGTCTGGCCTCTACGATCAATTACTTCTCAGTGGTAGAAGCAACAGGAACACCTGTGAGTTCAGATAGAACCAGTCAAATTCAGAATACCATCAAGTTTTTCTAGCCTTCTTCAAAAGTCACTCAAGACCTCTTACAGATACATATAGTGAACTGCAGCATTTTAAAGCATCATTGGCACGCTCCCAATGTGAAGGTTGTTCCAAAAAGGTAAGACATTTAATTATTAAAAGTTATGACTTTTTTCATATCCTTCACAGAGAAGACAACTGTAGAATGAACTGTAACAAGCTCAGAGCATTAATACATCCAAGATGCATACAAGGTAAAATAAATGTTGATTGAATTGAAATGTGAATTATTAGTAAATTAGTGAAAGCACCAATAGTCGCGTCGCGTCTGGTGTAGACAGTTGGGACACAGTGTTGGGTTTCGGGATGGGGGAAACCTGCATGTTTCCATACAAATAACCTACAAAATCCAATATTTTCTCACGACATTGGGTTGCCTGCATGTGTTGAGTGCAACTTTTCTATGTGAGGAGAGCTTCTTTAGCAAGAAAGCATTTCCTAAAAACATTCATGTAAACATAAAATGCCCAGTCAACTCACTAGCACATATCGTAAATAAATTCGACATTTACTGTATATTTTGACTGGTTCTATGCTATATTTCAGCTCAGATATAATTATACAAGGTCATTAAAATGGGAATGGTTTGCCTTGTTATAAAATTAAGTTATTAAATGATTTTATGATGATGTTTTGGCCTGGTTCAGTCACCAGCAGACACATCTTTATGGAATTACCCCTCACGCATATGCTTCTAGCTTTATTAGCGGCCATAACCGAGGTGATGCTAACATGATTTCGTTACACCTGCAACTCATGGGCCTTTAACACCCACTGACATTAATAAAATGGCACATTTGTATTTTATATATAAACATGACACATTAGGGGGGCTAAAATGCACAATACCATCCAGGGTGGAGAGTAAACAGCATAGATGAGAAACGCAGCATGTGGGTGGATGCTTTGAAAGAGAAAAAATAGTGGTTTTCTTTCACCATAATGTCTGCTGTGCTGCATCCCTTCAGCAACAGCTTCAAACACGTTCAGTTTGACTTGCGTTCACTTTGTAACCCTCCCTCGTTCCCTATGTGGGCTGTGAGAATAATTTAGCCAATACATTAGTGCCACCACAGCTAGCCAGCCCTGCGCATAAGGTCCTGTTGAAGCCGTGGGCAATATTGGCCAATATTGATGCAGCCCAGCAGTCTTCAGAGAGCCAGAGTTAATGACCAATAACCTGCAGGTGGTCTTACACCACTTTCTCCTATTCATTTTTTTTCCCCTCGTTTTCGAGGTGTATTGAATTTCCTTAAAAGGACCGATTTAATTTACTGGACAAATTAACTTTCCTCTTTAAATCGCATCCTGAAGAGTGGATTATTCCAAAAATCACAGCATATGCTAACAGGTATATGTGAAATGAGGAGTGATTTGAGCAGTGTTGGGTGTAACTCATTACTAATTAAATTTCTCTTGAAAAAGTAAAGTAAGGGAGTCCTCTTTATTTTTCTGTCATTTAATTACAGTTATTATGTAATTGCATTAATTACAGTATAGACTAGAACAATTCCATATAAAACGATAGTGGATTTAACATCAAAATTTAACATTTAATGTTAAAATGTATGTATATACAGTATATATATATACACTCACCTAAAGGATTATTAGGAACACCATACTAATACTGTGTTTGACCCCCTTTCGCCTTCAGAACTGCCTTAATTCTACGTGGCATTGATTCAATAAGGTGCTGAAAGCATTCTTTAGAAATGTTGGCCCATATTGATAGGATAGCATCTTGCAGTTGATGGAGATTTGTGGGATGCACATCCAGGGCACGAAGCTCCCGTTCCACCACATCCCAAAGATGCTCTATTGGGTTGAGATCTGGTGACTGTGGGGGCCATTTTAGTACAGTGAACTCATTGTCATGTTCAAGAAACCAATTTGAAATGATTCGAGCTTTGTGACATGGTGCATTATCCTGCTGGAAGTAGCCATCAGAGGATGGGTACATGGTGGTCATAAAGGGATGGACATGGTCAGAAACAATGCTCAGGTAGGCCGTGGCATTTAAACGATGCCCAATTGGTACTAAGGGGCCTAAAGTGTGCCAAGAAAACATCCCCCACACCATTACACCACCACCACCAGCCTGCACAGTGGTAAGAAGGCATGATGGATCCATGTTCTCATTCTGTTTACGCCAAATTCTGACTCTACCATATGAATGTCTCAACAGAAATCGAGACTCATCAGACCAGGCAACATTTTTCCAGTCTTCAACTGTCCAATTTTGGTGAGCTTGTGCAAATTGTAGCCTCTTTTTCCTATTTGTAGTGGAGATGAGTGGTACCCGGTGGGGTCTTCTGCTGTTGTAGCCCATCTGCCTCAAGGTTGTGCGTGTTGTGGCTTCACAAATGCTTTGCTGCATACCTCGGTTGTAACGAGTGGTTATTTCAGTCAAAGTTGCTCTTCTATCAGCTTGAATCAGTCGGCCCATTCTCCTCTGACCTCTAGCATCAACAAGGCATTTTCGCCCACAAGACTGCCGCATACTGGATGTTTTTCCCTTTTCACACCATTCTTTGTAAACCCTAGAAATGGTTGTGCGTGAAAATCCCAGTAACTGAGCAGATTGTGAAATACTCAGACCGGCCCGTCTGGCACCAACAACCATGCCACGCTCAAAATTGCTTAAATCACCTTTCTTTCCCATTCTGACATTCAGTTTGGAGTTCAGCAGATTGTCTTGACCAGGACCACACCCCTAAATGCATTGTAGCAACTGCCATGTGATATTTTTTTTTTTTTTTTTTTTTTTTTTTATTAAAAGAGCAGTTTTATTTCTACTGGTCGATACTGAAATGGGATTTAGAAAATAATTTGTAAGTTTTTCGAGAGTAATTAGTATAGTAATCCATAATTACACAGTTGAAGATGAATATAGCAGCTAGTTTAATTACTTGTTTAGAGTAACTTACTGTGAGGAAATAATAGGAGGATGCAAGATGCAAGTAAAACTCAGTTTATTGTTGGTGGTAAGATGTAAACACACAGGTCGGGGACAAACACTCAGGTGGCTGTTGAAGCAGGGACGAGATGGCGATCCGGTGGTGGTGCAGTGGTAAGCGTGCTCGAGTGAAACCCAGGAACCGTGGAACATCCAGACGACACGAGGAACTGACGAAATCCAGACGACACGAAGAACTGACGAAATCCAGACGAGGAACCTTGTAGACGAGGCACGAGCACAGGACACACACCGGGAAACAACCACAACGATCTGACAACATGAGAGTGAAGTTACTGGGCATATAAAGGAACCTGGGATTGATGACAGCTGGTGACACTAATTAACACAACGAGTAACCACACCCACACAATTACACTCACGCAGACACATCAGTGAGAGACAGCCGATTCATGAACCGTGACAGTACCCCCCTCCCTAGGAACGCCTCCTGGCGTTCCCAGACAACCTTACCTGTCGATTGTAATCATCGATAAGGGAGTGATCCAGAATGTCTCTAGCAGGTACCCAACTTCTCTCCTCCGGACCGTAACCCTCCCAGTCCACCAAGTACTGAAATCCGCGTCCCCTCCGTCTCGAGTCCAGAATACGGTGTACCAAATACGTAGGTTCCCCATCTACGAGTCGCGGCGGGGGGGGGAACCGGGGCAGGCGGATTAAAGTGAGAATAAAACACGGGCTTGACTTTAGACACATGGAAGGCGGGGTGAATTCTCCTGTACGCAGGAGGGAGTTTGAGTCGGACTGTCACCGGACTAATAATCTTGGTGACAGGAAACGGGCCAATGAATTTGGGAGCTAACTTGTTAGACACGGAGCGGAGCGGAATATTCTTGGTAGAAAGCCACACTTTTTGACCCACGACGTAGACGGGAGGCTTTGACCGGTGGCGATCGGCCTTGGCCTTCATGCGCCCCCCCGCTTGGAGTAGAGTCTCACGGGCTCTAGTCCAAGTACGGCGGCACCTCTGGACGAATGCGTGAGCGGAGGGGACCGCGACCTCGGATTCCAGACTCGGAAAAATTGGTGGCTGGTAACCTAAACTACACTTAAATGGCGAAAGGCCCGTGGATGACACTGGTAATGAATTGTGGGCGTACTCCACCATAGAAAGCTGTTGGCTCCAGGACGACGGATTCTTGGCAACCAAACATCGCAACATTCTCTCGAGGTCCTGGTTGGCTCGTTCAGACTGACCATTGCTCTGTGGATGATAGCCCGAGGACAGACTGACCGTGGCCCCCAGTAACTTACAAAATTCTCGCCAAAATTTGGATACGAATTGGGAACCTCTGTCAGAGACCACGTCCATCGGGAGGCCATGTAACCGAAAGACGTGATCTATGACTGTGACCGCTGTCTCCTTGGCTGAAGGTAATTTGGGCAAGGGGATGAAATGTGCCGCCTTCGAGAACCGGTCCACTACGGTTAAAACAACCGTCATGCCTTTGGAGGGCGGGAGGGCGGTGACAAAATCTAGAGCGATATGGGACCAGGGTCTCGAAGGGACAGGCAGCGGTCGAAGTAACCCGTCTGGGGGTTGGTTAGATGTCTTACCAGTGGCACAGACTGAGCAAGCCAAAACAAAATCGTGAATGTCGCGAGCCATTAATGGCCACCAGAATCGTTGCTTAACTAGAAAACTCGTGCGAGTCACTCCTGGATGACACGCCACGTTGGAGCAATGACCCCATCGAATAACGTCGGACCGTAACCCCTCCGGAACAAACAAACGACTCGGTGGGCAACCAGGCGGAGGCGTTACCCCTTCTAGGGCTGTCTTGACCCTCGATTCGACCTCCCATACCAGAGTGGAGATGACAACCTTCTCAGGTAAAATACACTCGGGAGTCACCGGGCGTTCGGATGGATCAAAAATACGAGATAAAGAGTCGGGTTTGATGTTCTTGGAACCCGGGCGGTACGAGAGAACAAAATCAAAACGTCCGAAAAAAAGAGCCCACCGAGCTTGCCTGGAGTTGAGTCTTTTAGCAGATCTGATGTATTCAAGATTCTTGTGATCGGTCCAAACGATAAAGGGTACCCCCGAACCCTCTAACCAATGACGCCACTCCTCCAACGCTAACTTGACCGCCAACAACTCTCTGTTACCAATGTCATAATTACGTTCGGCAGGCGATAGTCGATGAGAAAAAAACGCGCAGGGATGCATCTTGTCGTCTGAGGAAGCGCGTTGTGAAAGCACTGCTCCTACTCCCACCTCTGACGCGTCGACCTCCACCACGAACTGACGTGTGGGATCAGGGGTGACAAGAATTGGAGCCGAAACGAAGCGACTCTTGAGGTTGGTGAACACTGCCTCGGCAGTGTTCGACCACCTGAACGTCGTTCGGGGGGAGGTCAAGGCAGTCAGAGGTGCGACTAGTTGGCTGAAATTGCGAATGAAACGCCGGTAAAAATTGGCGAACCCCAGAAACCGCTGTAGGGCCTTACGGGAATCTGGACTTGGCCAATCAACCACAGCCTTAACCTTGTCAGGATCCATGCGCACTCCCTCAGAAGAGATGATGTACCCTAGGAAGGGAACAGACTGTGCATGAAACGCGCATTTCTCCGCCTTGACAAAAAGCCCATTCTCTAACAGTCTCTGGAGCACTCGTCTGACGTGTTGAACGTGTTCCTGGAGAGACGAAGAAAAAATCAATATGTCATCCAGGTAAACATATATGAACTGATCTACCATGTCTCTCAACACGTCATTCACGAGTGCCTGGAAAACCGCTGGGCTGTTGGAAAGCCCGAAAGGCATAACCAAATATTCAAAGTGCCCCCTGGGGGTATTAAAAGCGGTTTTCCATTCATCCCCCTTCCTGATGCGAACCAAATGATATGCATTGCGTAAGTCCAGTTTCGTGAAAATGGATGCTCCCTGCAACCTCTCGAAAGCTGAAGACATCAACGGCAAAGGATAAGAATTCTTTACCGTGATGTTGTTCAGCTCTCGGTAATCAATGCAAGGTCGCAGAGAACCATCCTTCTTCCCAACGAAAAAGAACCCCGCCCCCGCAGGAGAAGAGGAAGGCTGGATGAATCCAGAGGCTAGAGAATCAGAAATATATTTCTCCATGGCCTCCCTCTCGGGAACAGAAAGAGAGTAAAGTTTGCCCTTAGGCGGAGATTTACCTGGCAGTAGATCTATCGCACAGTCATAGGAACGATGCGGAGGGAGAGAAGCAGCACGAGACTTACTGAACACTTCCTTCAGGTCGAGGTACTCCGCGGGCACGTTAGACAAATCCGCTGCCTCACCCTGAAACACAGAACCAGACACAGAGGGACAGGCAGACACTAAACAGGACTCATGACAGTGGTTACTCCATGTGGAAACAGTATTAGTGCACCAGTCGACACGGGGGTTGTGTCTTGAAAGCCACGGGTGTCCCAAAACCACTGGTGCAAGTGGTGAGTCCATGAGTAAAAATGAGATGAGTTCTGTGTGATTGCCAGAAGTGATGAGGGTGATGTTTTCAGTAGAATGCGTAATCCGGGGAAGTTCCTGTCCATTGAGTGCGTTGACGATAATCTGGTGCGGGAGGGGAGTGACGGGAATCTGAAGTTTAAGTGCAAGTTTGGAGTCCATGAAATTACCCTCCGCTCCCGAATCCAGTAGTGCATTGGTGCAGTGCGTCGACGTTCGCCATCTCAGTCTTACCGGGAGGAGGGTCGATGATGGTGATGAGGTCTTTTCGGCGGAGATCCCACCCGATAGTAGCCTCATACTTACTACCGGGCTTGCTTCTTTTGCCGGGCAGGAGTGGATGAAATGGCCCGCCCGGCCACAGTATAGGCAGAGTCCTTGGGATCTCCGCCTTTCCCTCTCCTCCCGGGAAAGCCGAGCTCTCCCCACCTGCATGGGCTCGTGGTCGAATGCGGGGCTGACCGCGCTCACACCACCGGGCTGGTGGTCCCCCGTGTCGGGCTGTGGACGGCTGGGATGCGTCAATCTGGTCACACGATTCAGTCGAGCGTCCACTCTCAGAGCAAGATCCACCAGTCCGTTCAATGACTCAGGTAAGTCCAAAGTATATATCTCCTTTTGAACGCGGTCAGCCAGCCCATGCAGGAACATATCCCACTGCGCCTCCTCGTTCCAACGGCACTCTGCGGCCAGGGTGCGGAACTGAATGGAATAGTCCGCCACCGAGCCTTCCCCCTGTCGCAGTTCGGCGAGTAATCTGGCCGCCTCCTTACCCGCCACTGCACGATCGAACACTCTCCTCATCTCCTCGGAGAGTGCCTGGAACGAGGTGCAGCAGTTGTTTCCGTTCTCCCACACCGCCGTTCCCCAAAGCGCTGCTTTCCCTGACAGCAGGGTCAATACAAATGCCACCTTTGCATGTTCACTCTGGAAAGTGCGTGGCTGCAAGGCAAAATGCATGGAACATCTCGTGAGGAATGCTCTGCAATATTCAGGCTCACCGGAATACCCCTCAGGTGTAGGTAGGCGTGGCTCCGGTCCTTCCGCTGCTGCGGGCGCTGGTGGTGGGGGAACGGGCGGTGTGGGGGGCGCAGTGGGAATCCGTAGCTGTTGTACCTGTTGGGAGAGCTCGGACACCTGCTTCATGAGTGCTTGTACCGCACGACCTGTGCCCGAGACGTTCTCCTCTTGTTGGTCCATACGTGTGATGCATTGAGCGATGAAATCGTTGAGTTGAGTTGTGCTTGCTGCGTCCATGATTGGTCAGATCGTTCTGTGAGGAAATAATAGGAGGATGCAAGATGCAAGTAAAACTCAGTTTATTGTTGGTGGTAAGATGTAAACACACAGGTCGGGGACAAACACTCAGGTGGCTGTTGAAGCAGGGACGAGATGGCGATCCGGTGGTGGTGCAGTGGTAAGCGTGCTCGAGTGAAACCCAGGAACCGTGGAACATCCAGACGACACGAGGAACTGACGAAATCCAGACGACACGAAGAACTGACGAAATCCAGACGAGGAACCTTGTAGACGAGGCACGAGCACAGGACACACACCGGGAAACAACCACAACGATCTGACAACATGAGAGTGAAGTTACTGGGCATATAAAGGAACCTGGGATTGATGACAGCTGGTGACACTAATTAACACAACGAGTAACCACACCCACACAATTACACTCACGCAGACACATCAGTGAGAGACAGCCGATTCATGAACCGTGACACTTACCCAACACTACATTTGAGTAGTGAGAATTCACATAAAACATGGACAAAATGCATGAAAAAAAAAAAAAATTGTTTAGATTGACTTTGTGGTCCTCCAATGTTTTTCCATTACTCAGGATAGCAAAAACACAATGTGAAAAAAAATATATATATATAAAAAATATTAAAGTAAACAACTACAGTATTTGATGCCTATGAACTATAAAGAACATTTTCCCTTTTATTTACCATAGAGATACAAATAATTTTGCCATTGGCTTCACCCTAATGAAAATTCATTGCATTTAACAGTTATCTGAGACCCAAGACATAAGTAATGCAATACTTCTCACATAGAAAGTTAAAGCAAAAGTTTTTAAAAAAAATGTATATAATTGAGGAAGATTATTAGAAAAAAGTCACAAAAGGATTCTTCATCGAAAGCACATCTGGGCCTCTCAAATCTCAAAAAGAACATGAGAGTTAAGAACACTAAATGTTTAAGGATTCTAAAGTAATATCTTTAAATATCAGAGTTTGTGGATGAGAACCATTTGCTGATACGTGAGCTGAAAGTTACGTATGCCGAAATTGAAAATGCTTGATGCTGCCTGTGTATTGATCCTCAGTACAGCTTCCCACAGTTGGCCTGAAGATGAGCCTGAAATGAAAGACTTTAGACACTCGGTCAGATCCAGTGCCAAGTGTTCCCAAGCCCTGTCCTGTTTCAAGCCAGGAATACTAATTGGTCTCTTTTGCCGCTAATAGAAAGAGGGAATGTCTGAGGCGCTGAGATCACTGATTAGTTTGACTCAGGGCTTCACGCTTTGTCTGATGTTGTTCCTACCTACACAATTTGCACTTTTGTGGAGTTCACAAAACGAACAATGAATACTTAACTATGCTACTGACACAGAATGTTCTCTATATTCAACTCTGGAAGATTATTTTCAGTGTTCAAGCCTGCATAAACTTCATGAAATCTGATGGCTAAATAGTTCATATCCTTGTGATATGGTGAATTATTACCCTTTTTGCATTCTGTAATTCACTCTTTATACCTTAAAGGGATAGTTCACCCAAAAATGAAAATTAGCCCATGATTTACTCACCCTCAAGTCATCCTTGATGTCTAAAGTTGCGCTTAGACTTAAGTGGAATCCGTATGTCCGTTTGGCCGGAAGCTGTTATTTTCCTTTATAAAGTTTTAAATATGGATATTTCTCTTATACAATCCCATCGCTTTGCTTCAGAAGGCCTTTATCAACCCACAGAGCCGTGTGGAGCACTTTTATGATGGATGGATGCACTTTTATGGACTTCAAAACAGAAACAGCAATTCACTGCCATTATAAAGCTTGGAAGAGCCAGGACATTTTTCAATATTACTCTGATTGTATTCGTCTGAAAGAAGAATATCATATACACCTAGGATGACTTGAGGGTGAGTAAATCATGGGCTGATTTAAATTTTTGGGTGAACTATCCCTTTAACACCTGAGAGGAATATTAGCTATAATGCTTGCTCTTATATTACATATTCACACTTGAACTTGTATTATATCAACATGTTTTGCTGGCTGATGCCTGGCCGTCGCAAAGTAATATTTGATTGGTTGTGGAAAAAAATAATATCATCAAACACAAAACACAATTTCCAGAACCTGCAGTGTCTACCCTACTGGTGAATCTTGAGCTAAATGAATCACAGCACAGCGAGAAGAGAGGATGATTGTGCCGCGGAGGCGAGCTTCATCTCTGTGGGGTCTCTGGTGCAATTAATGATGTGCTGATATATTTATTTAGGTCTCATTAGAATGCAACCCCTGAGGGGGCACATCCTGTCTCTGAAACCCTCCCAACGGAGAGTTCATTTTGTTTGGGCAACATAACAAAGGATAAATAAAGCATAACTAACACACTCTCGAAGTGCCAGGCTCGCTTTGTTCAGAATGTTCTGTAAATATGACTTAGTTATAACACATGTATAAAAAAAATGAAATGTTATTTCCCCAAACCCACATGCATTTCAGTTTAATAAGCTAATGTTCAAGCTGATTCAATATGGGGTGTTCAATTCTCTGAAGTCAACCAATTTGAACTCAAATTAAAACAGAAATTACTCTTCAGTGTAGTTTTTGATTCAGATTTAATGACTCCAGATTAAATGAAACCACATTTCTTCAATCAAACTCAGTAAAAAAAAAATACTGTATATTTTATGATTATTATTTGTCAGGTATTGAAATGAAAGTCATTTCAACTTTCTTTTAAGAATGGAATGTTCACCATTCGAGATGTAATAGACAGTGATACTATTAACATACTTTTCTTCAATACTGTAGTCAATGGTTTGAAAGTAAAAGCAAAGACATTTATAATGTTAAAAATATACATATACACAGGTCATATTGTAAAAAAAAAAAAAAAAAAAAAAATGGTGATGGTGTGGTCATTGGGTCATACATTTTTCAATTTATTGGATTAAAGAGTAGAATATGGGCAATTTATATCATAGTAGTATTGTATGACTGAGCACCTCTCTACTCTTTCCCTAACACACACACACAATCCCTGAGTGCCAAGCTACCTAAAATGATGCCTTCGGAGGGTACTGAAATGTTTAATCATTATCAACATTATCTATATATATCTTTTCGGAACTTGACATTTTGCATCATTCATTACTGTACTAAATTAGAAATGTTCACAACCACTGCAGAAAAATAAAACGTCAATGCTACAAATAGTGGCACCAAAGTGAGCTGTTATTTAAATCAATGTAAATCAATCTTACCAAGATGCGATTTTATATAGTTAATACTCTTTATTATATACATGAATTGACCAAGGTGAACATATTCAGACAGGTTTTGAACCCTGTTTTGTTTTCATGCAGTTAAATACAATAAAGGTACTGCCGCTCGTCAACGGCAGCTTGTCACAGTTTCAAGAACAGTCCTCCAGTAAGCAAAAGCGTCCCATTTAACAATGCCCTGTCCGACCTTCGAAGACATGGCCTTTGAAGTCCAAGCCCTTTGAAGGATGCAGCTTTTAAATTGGGACACAAGCTGTGTCCCAAAGTGAAGGCTGCGTCCTTCGAAGGCCGTATTTGAAGGCCGGATGGCCGTATTTGAAGGCCGATTGCGTCACCGCGGCGAGACAAAACGTCACAGCGGCGCGACGAAGGACGTCCCAATTCAAAGGCTGCATCCTTGGAAGGTCGCATTTGAAGGCCGATTGCGTCACCGCGGCTCGATGAAGGCTGTCCCAATTCCTGCGAAGGCCGTATTCGAAGGACGGTTGCGTCATCGCGCCGCGACGAAGGCTACCCTGATTCAAAAGCGACGCCAAATGCGCCCTTCGTTTCCCCGTGAAAAGAAGGATACATAAATGGACACTTAGCGGCCTATTCTACCCCATAAGTCATTGCGCGCCGTTGACGACAGGCCGGCGGCCGAGACTAGAGATCGGTGGTGGACAGCAAATTCACATTTAAATGTAAGTATTATGTTTTCATTTACTCAAATAGCTAGCGAAACCAGAGTTAAAGTTTATTATAAACTTCATCTTAACTCCTTCGTCATCATTGCATGGCTTCATTTGTCAGGTAGTTTTAGGCAAAACTTGTGGTAATAAAGTTAACGACCTATTTGTAATATTTGCACTAGTCTATCTCACTTGTGTATTATAAGAAATATCACTCACCCTATAAAGCCTAAAACAACCAACCCCCAAATTTGGTTTTTACTGTTGGTCTAAATTGGTATTGATGTGTCATAATTTGCAGTGTTAACAATGCACTTAAGATTGCACCCCTGTGTTAAGTACCCTTTTCTGCTTTTTTAGAACAGTTCAGTGAAAAATGGGTCTGGGGAATCTAACTCCCATACAGGCACAAAATAATATATATATATTATTTTGTACCTGTATGGGAGTTACATTCTCCAGACCCATTTTTATATGGGTATATAGTTTTATATACATAAGAAAATTAATACACACATCTTTGCTGAAATGTATTGTGCTGTTGTATTGTGCTGTTGTTGTTAACAAGCCGTGGTTAATTTGCTCTGCCTTAGATTGCACGTGTCCTGGGACAGGAGAGGGTGTGAGTGGGAAACCCACTGCTGAAACTTGGCCCTGGTTTGTCCTCATGGATGAGGTGTTGGGACAGAGGCATTGCACCAACCCCCCTGTCCTCATCGCCTCAATCCCTGAGGACACACCAGGGCCGAGTTCAGCAGTGTGTGACAAGAAGAGGAGGAGCCAGAGGCAGCACCAGCACCACCAGCATCAGCACCAGCACCACGAAGAAGGCGAGATGGAGAGGACGAGTTTTTGGACTTGATTAGAGAAGACATGGGACTGCAGAGGCGAGGAGAGCACAGGAGAGTAGGGAGAGGATGGACAGGCTGTTTTCTCTTCTTGAAAGAATGATTGAGAAATATATATATATATATATATACAGTATATAATCTTGTTTAACTTTTTTTTCACCTATATTTTTTAAAAGGAAAAAAAAAATCTGTACATTTATTTTTATGCAACTTTAAATGTGTAAATAAAAGAGAATTCATTGCTCTGGACATTGTTTATTTTTGTAATGATAGTCATAATTTCTACATGAAACAAATTCTTCTATACCTTTTTTCCCCCCAACTATTTACAACATACGTTAAACATATCAAATTCAACATAAACATTTAAATTTACAGTACATAAAATAAGAAAAATGATGTAGACTTTTATTCAGCTGAGTGGGAGACCCTGGTGTGCTGCTGGACCGGGATGGGCTCCACAATAGAGACCCTGGTAAGGCCTCCTGCTGGTGGGACATCATCTGGGACGGTCTCCAGAGTGTTTGACTGCATATTTACACTATCCACTAAGTTGTCTACCAACAGGTTTGCAGGGCTGACTCGTGGAATAAATATTGAGATACTTTATTACACTAAAGTACTTTTAATAACCACTAATACCAAATTGGCGAAAAACTACTAGTCATATATTTTAAACCTTAGTTAAGCAATTTTTTTTCATTATCTTGCATACTCTAATGTACTTAAGGCATCAAGAGTAAAAGTAAAGGAATTCTGCATTTCTATTACTGCATGTTGCATTTTACTTAATAATATTTTCAAGGTTGATACATTTAAACTATATACTTTTGTGTAGTTTAATGTAAAACAATGCATCATATTGTAAAATAACAGTTTTATAGTGTTGCTGTCCCGTGTGGGAAAATTACTTCGAGTATTAACGAAGTATGTAGTTCCTTACCACCACTGGTTATTTTGAAAATTAAAGTAACAAAATGTAGGCCTATTGTCACAATATTAACAAATTGTTGCTAACTACAGCTCAGTCCCATTTCAAAGGGCGCATCTGAAGCGCTCGGACCGGTCTAGCCTACGGAGGACTGTTCTTGTCGCCTAGCAACAGTGACTGACAGCTGCCGATGAAGAGCGGGAGTAACATCCGCACTCGACTGTTTATATTCAAATGGGGTTAAAAATATGTGTAAATATATTTACCATGGTCCATTTATGTGCATAATAAAAATAATACACTAGCCTACAAAATCGCATCAAGGTAAGATATAAATAAACATTTGAATCTTCGGCTAAGCCGAAAGTATGACCTGAAACATCCTTAATACCATTTCCTCCAGTAAAATATAAAACATAAAAATGACAATAGCCAGTTCTGGCTCCATAGCATATCAAATGAATTGTCAGGATGGCAGCATACTCTCGCACCGTTGCTTGGCGCCTGGAGCGGTAATCGGGAACACCTGGCTGCGCAATTAGGAAATCCTATGGAGGCTACATGGTGCGTCCTTCGGAGGACGAATAGGCTGCATCCTTGAAGTCTTCAGTCCTTCGAAGGATCCAGCCTTCACATTGGGACACAGCTACAGTGTTGTATTTTCTTCTCCTGCATCCTATTCTTCTGTGATCCAAAATGGAAGCACAACTGAAAGGTTTGTTTGAGCAGCGCCCTCTACTGTACATGTGTGAATTTGCATTTCCATTAGCCTGAGGTTTATTGATTTAACTTTTGGTGTGAAAGGACCTTTTGTTATTAAAAAAAGCAACCCCAGCCCAGGTGAGAACAAGCAACGCAAAAGTAACCTAACCCATTACTTTCCCTAAAAAGTAACTAAGTAACACAATTAGTTACTTTTTTTAGGAAGTAACGCAATATTGTAATTAAAAGTTTTTGTTTTATTCTACATATTAGAATTTGTAATACAGTTGAATCATACAATATGTCAACATTTTATTAAAAATAAGTTTAATTCAACAGAATTTGATTGAAAGGATTCAACAACTCAATAACGTTTTGTTTGTTTCCATAGAGGCATCACAGAGTCGTTACAGTTGTCCCCAACATTATAAGTCCTCCATTAACAAGAACTTGAATAATGAAAGCATGAATATTTCTCCCAAAATTGTCATAATGAGATTAAAACTTGCTGTTATGAGAAATGTCTCCAGGGAAGATTCTTAAAAAGAAATGTGCTTTGAATTACATTTACAGTGTTGTGTTTTACAGGTTCTTGTGACCTCCATTGTAACCACGCCTAGGAGACTAAAGAGTGTTTTCAAGCGATAGATAGACAGACACTAATCAATGATCTTTAAAATGGAGAATAGCATTTAAACACTTGAATAGCAACATCAGCTTCTTTACTCGCTGTTGTGATATGTTTGCGCTCTCTTTGAAAACCACAGGACCTTTAGCTAGAAAGGTGGAGAGACTTCACAGTTTCATCTTCCTCATCTCTCCAGGGACACCCTGGCCTTTATATCACCCACAATGACCCCCGAGAGTCAACAGATAAGCATGTCATCAAAGCCCCGCTAACACGGCCCAGCCGCGAGGATCTCAGTACATCTATCCGCTTGATCACGTTCAGAGAGCTAATGCCTGCCTATCAGCAGCAGAGCAAAGAAACCTTCCATGTTAAAGAGCTAAGCACTTCAGATAAGAGAATACAACCTACAGAGTCAAAGCACACATTCAAAGCAATCACAATGTTAACAATTTCTGTTCTGCTTGTTGGCACTTGACCACTGTGCGGGTCTGCAAAACAAAGAGGCTGTCTCCTATTACAGTAGTATAGAAGAAAAAATAAACTATTTCACTATTTTGTTAATAATCAGTCCCAAGCAGTACCAGTAACCTGTCCACTGTGATTTGCCAGTGAAATTTACTAGCAATTTCTGAGTGAAAATTGTTTCAAAGTAAATCCTATTTGTTTTTCCTTGCATAATTTCAAATATATATGTATAGAAAAGAAGAGATGTCGCTGCAAGAGGGAGGGGAATTTATTTTAATTAAAGATTACCAGGGCACATGCATTTATGATGTGCAAAATAATGATGCGCACAGATAAATCATTTATAATAAATACTGCAATATTCCATAAAAGTGCATAAACATAAACGGTTGTCCAATAAAAAACACCTGCAAGCCAAGCAAACTCTAGAGGAGAGAAAGCCTCAATCAGCTGTTGAGGAGAATCTTTTAGCTTTGTATCGCTATAAAGTCACCATGAAATCAAAATTGACTTCCCTCGTAGTCTTTAATTAAAATAAATCCCCTCTCCCTCTTGCAGTGACATCTCTTCTATTCTGCATCCAAAATCGCATACTTCCCTACTATATCCCCAACACATTCTCACCCCAAAGCGTCACTTTCAAACAAGCTTCAATATCTGACGCTCAAAGCACCCTTTAGCGTCCATATGTGACGCTTCGGTTATGGGTAGGTTTAGGCGTCATGTAACTGACGCTTTCGAAAGTTCGTCAATATCCGACGCACAAAGCACCCTTAGCGTCAATATGAGACGCTTCGTTTATGGGTAGGTTTAGGTCTGTGGTAGGGTTATGCGTCTCATATGGACGCTAAAGGGTGCTTTGAGCGTCAGATATTGAAGCATTTTTGAAAGCGTCAGTATATGACGACTTGGGGATGAGAACGGATATACCATAGGCGAAAAACACAGTATGTCACAACAGAAGTAAGTCCTTTCTCTCTCATGTGTCCTCAAACTATTCTACATTTCCCAAAATCCCCACTCTCGCCCTGTGCTCTGTTATCTCTCACACGGGAAAACTTTCCTTCTGTTGACCCATTTCAAGGAACATTTTCACATTCTTCCTCACTCTGATTGGATCAGTGCCTGAGGAGGATTTGGGAGTGACCGGTCAGTCTCTAAGAGGGTGCATATGGCATGACTGACTTTTAATGCAGCGTTATAATTGATGTGTGCATATCTCTCTAAAGGACTGGATCGGGTTTGGCAGGGGGGAGAGAGAGAGAGAGAGAGAGAGAGAGAGAGAATTGAGAATCATTGCCACAGATCTGAACTATGAAATGCTGACAGAATCTCATGCATTCTCATTAAATGAGTTATTTTAATTCTCATTTTAGTCTTAATGAAAACACGTCTAAAGGCTCAAGCGGTTCAGTGGACCATCTTTGCTCACTTAAATGAAGCGAAATAGGGAATCATGCTTCTAATCATAAAGTCCTGATTGAGACATAAAATATTTAAATATTTTTGATAAGGTGCACAAGAGTGGCATGTGTTCCAGGTGGGTGAAAAAAATCCTTACAAGGATGATAGAATTTATTATCATGTTCGTATCTGAAGCACGAGACATCTGCGTATCTGAGAACTAGAACCTGTCAAGTGTAGCCAAGAGCTTTAGTAGGGTTTATGAGCGTTTCATCCAGCCTGTGATGGAGGATAGAAAACGAGATGTTCCTTCTAAAGGTCACAGACAGAATGGAAATAACCTGATGTTCAGAACAGGAGATTTTAAATCAGCATACAATCTAGATTGACCCCATTTACTTAATAGACATTTCTTGTCTTTTTGTGAATAATTGGCGCATATTATTCCAAATAAAAAGGAGGACATATTCTTTAGCTGATATAACCAAGCCTTCAACACTAACCACCTATTGAGACCACTTTTCACTATACAAGTACAGTCAGTTACTGCTGGAAAAAAATCAAGTCTGCCCTACTTTTTTTCTAATTTAATATTATATTTCTCTCTGAAACAGAGAGAAGCAAAATGGGTTGTGAACATAATTTCACATTGATATGAGGAAACCATCTTGTGGTCTCCATAGTTTAACTAACACTCTCAAAGGCAAAAACTGCTTATCTAAATACTTCAGGTTTATAAAGCTGATGTATTGAAATGTCCACACACATTGAGAATACATATTAGAATAATAATCTTCATTAACAAAAACCCAGTTCTGTCATCACATGTTTGGCAGGTTAATTAATATGACAATATTACTATATGTTTGGTCTTGGAGGAATAGATCTGCTACACTGCTGCTGCTGCAGAGAATTTACGGGCCTTCCTACTGCCAATACATACACAACACACTGCTGTAAGCAAGTAAAACATGCTGCTGCTGTACAATATAGCATGCATGAATAACCGGTAGCAAATCTATACAGGTGGAGCTGGGGAAGGTGGAGGGTTTCTGAAGTGCACTGCAAAATGCGACAGCAAACGCTGACCAAGTATTTTGAAAGTTGAGCAGCAAGCTCATTGGCTGCTGATACAGCAGGAACCAATCAGCTGTGCACTACAGAGAACTATGTGTAGCAAGCAGATCGTTTTAAGGACGTATTAGCCTGCGCCATCTAGAGTTTCATGATTTCCCATCTTACACTCTATATATCACAAATCCTCAGAAATAACGCTCTACTCTCTAATGGGTGAGTCTTATGAAACCTGATAAGAACATATGGGTAACATCTCTCTCATATTACAGCACAAAAGAGAAATAAGATTTTATTTTACATGAGGAAAGCCTATATGACATTCATGACAGTTCTCAAAGCACTAAATAATATTATTTGCTTTGTTGTGCTAACATGAACTGATACATATTTTTATTTCTTTATTCCATTAAGGTTATGCGAAATATGTGAATCATCCTTACAATTTTTGGGGATTTACTCTTAAAACGTCAGTATGCATTATTATAATGGGAATTGGGGGGGGGGGGGGGGGGGGGGGGGGGGGGTTGTTCATTTTCTTGACTTTCTTACGTTGACATTTAGAATTTGGGGTGAAATGGGACCTGGCCATGTTTTTGTGAGATTCAACTAAATAGCCTGAACAACCCGAAAAGAGGAGTGAAGACTATCTTTCTTGACATGCTCCATAGGTCAAGGGTGAAGTATTCCAACTAAAGCAGAAAAAAAGGAAATTGTAAAATCTTCCATGCATTGTATGTGTAATTACAGATAGATCAGATAGTGCACGGGAACAGCGGGGGGGAAAAAACACTGCACAGATTTGCTGGATAAAAATATTGAGTTTCCACCTGAGTTGCATCTAGAGGCAATAAGGAGCTTATTATTCAAGATGTTGGAACAGACACGGAAGCCTGAGAGACAGAAGGAGAGATCGGTTTGTTCATGTGAGTGGTCACTTCTGTACTTGCGTGCATGTTGAACACACTGTGACTGTATCTTGTAAGCACTAACATGTAAACGCAGACTCACACACAAACACAAACACAGAGCATGCAGATCGGAGCATTTACAGTTGGGTGCATCAGCTCTCCCATGCCGCCTGTGTGCATTGATGCTGGAAATGATAGCTCCATTGCTCCTGTGTATTTGCAAAGTCTCCATATGTTCGTCAGGATCTTTCCTGCACAGCCGTTAACTTCCCTTCGGATTCAGATCACATTATCAGCCAGCAGATCTGTCCAGTTGGGCTGACGTTACAGAAGATTTTAGGAGATATATGTTTGCCCTTGAGATGCTACAACCAAATGTTGCTTACACCATAAAGTGCATAGAATAAAAACTTATTTTCTTTTTTGCTACCCACTAGGCTGTAGAAAAGTGTTTGATGTCATCAGCAATAACTGAAAATTGTACATAAATATCATGAAACATGTCAAGGTCATTTTTAACCTTGAAAACGTGTGTGTGTGTGTGTGTGTGTGTGTTATGAGAACCTTATTCAAAGTAAAAATGTTATCAGCATGTATTCTCTGGTAATTAAACCCATGGCCTTGGCAATACGAGCGCTCTGCTCTACCGTAACAATATAAAACACAAATATAATTTCAATATTTATTTTCTTTTGAAAGGGGCTGTAAGCAGGATGTGTTCAGAGAAGCCAAACTGTTGATTTGGAGACATGCAGCTCATATATCACTATTTCTGCATTGTTCAAGATTAAGGGTTTTTTTTTTTTTTTCATGTGAATGATATTTTAATGTAACAACAAGTGTGGCCATTTATAACTTGAATGTGCAAGGCTTCCGTTGTCATCCACTTCCAGTTATTTTTACCTGTACAAAACAGGTATTATCATATTATTTCATATATATATTATTTGTATGGTAGCTTGTTTCAGCCACTGAGAAAAAATGAAAAAGGTAATTGCAACTTATCTCACAATTCTGACTTTTTTCTTACAATTGCGAGTTTACATCTCACAACTCTGACTTTTTTTTATACTCGTAGTTGCGAGTTTATATCTCGCAATACTGAGAAGAAGAAAAAAGTCGGAATTGTGAGATAAAAAGTCGCAATTGTCTCTTGAATTTTTTTTTATTCCGTGGTGAAACAAGCTTCCATATATGTGACCCTGGATCACAAAACCAGTCATAAGTCGCACGGGTATATTTGTGGCAATAGCCAACAATACATTGTATGGGTCAAAATGATCAATTTTTCTTTAATGCCAAAAATCATTAGGATATTAAGTAAAGATCATGTTCCATGAAGATATTTTGTAAATTTGCTACCGTAAATATATTAAAAAAATGTATTTTTGTGAGTGAATGCCTCACAATCGCGAACATAAATGGACAACTTTAAAGGCGATTTCCTCAATGTTTAGATTTTTTTGCACCCTCAGATTCCAGATTTTCAATAGTTGTATATCTGCCAAATATTGTCATATCCTGAACCACACATCAATGGAAAGCTTATTTATGCAGGTTTCAGATGATGTATAAATCTCAATTTCAAAAAATTGACCCATGTGACTGGTTTTGTGGTCCAGGGTCACATATTTGAATATATTTTTTATGGATAATTTTTTTTAAGAGATTTGATAAGATTACTTTTCCAAAAACTGTACTGTAGAATTTTACTGTACATTTTACTGTAGAAACACATTACATTTCAGAATTACAATAATTAGGAGTTCGGACGGTTCCCCCTGGACCGGACTCGCACTGAGCCCCACCCCATGCTTGGGACGGCCCTAAATGACCCATTACATCTATTACAGTTTCTTACCGTAATCTGAAAAGGAACTTGCAGTTAAATGTTTACAGTTACGATCATTTTATAGTAGATCCCTGTTAAAAAGACCAGCATTGCTGGAAACCAACATATGCTGTATTTTGGATGCTTGGATGCTATAAAACAAGCAATAACCATGGAAATTCACCCTGGTTTTAAGATAGCTTTCTCTCAAATGAGATACCAGTCAGTTTTATCGCTGAAGCACTTTCTGAGGGTCAGGAATTGGTTAGCCTGCCTTTCTATAGCCCTTAAGTCTGTCATATCCCTCGCCGTGGGAGGGAGGGATGGAGGGAGGGGGATCAAACAGCCCAGTGGCCTTTGAGCCCATGTTGACAACTCAGGACTCTTTGAGTACCAGGAAAGCTCATGAATATTGCATTTGTTGCATCAGAGCCGACAGTGACACAGAAGAACTGACATTTCTGAAACAAATGTCTCGCTGTGTTTTGTCTAGGTTGGATTTTTTGTTGAGCCACTCGCGTCGACGTGAATTAGAGCCGCTGTGGAAAAACCTGGTGATGTCGAACTGAATTTGGGCGTCAAATCCTAATGAAGCATATTACAAACAATGAAAAACCAATTGAAGGCAGCGAAAAAACCACAAGCCACGAGCGGCACCGCTAAAGAGCGGAAATTGCCATCCGCTCCCAGAATGCCTTGCTGCGGTTATTGTTTTGTTGCCGTTTCTGTTGTATGTGGTGCTAGACGTGAACGCTTTGAAGTCGACTAAATCTGTAGTAGTCGTCTGCATTCTGAGTCTCGCCACATGCTGCTTCTTTCTTTCTCCATTTCCTATAAACCTTGTGATTATGGGGAGCTCAGCTAAATGTCTTTCTTCTTGTGAAAGCACAGCACAGAACTCAAACTTTCACTCCACCAGCACAATGACTTTTTACTCGCATTGAAAACTGGTCTCAGGAGCATGTGAGAGACAAGCAGCCCAAGTGACTTTTAACAGCTCAGTAGGTGTAGAAAATGGGACGCCTGCAAAAAAACGACCATCACAACTCTTAATGAGATATGAGCACACACACTGCCGCAGAATGCGTCCGGCTGTTCAGCTTCAAGCGACACACTCCCTCTAGTGAGCATGCGAGCTCATGCCTCGGGATGTGTCTGCGTGAGCGGAGAGTGTGTTTGTGAGACCATGAGCAACGGGAAGCGTTCTGAATAGGTCGAGAAATAATTCTCCCTTCCTATTGTAGTTTTAACAAACACATTACGAGGAACTATTTGTAGCATCTCACTCTTACCCTCTTGCTTTTTGTGAATGTGGGAAAAGTTAGGCAATAATATGAGAATAATATAATATACTGCATGACATTAAGTAAAAGAGACAACATCAGTGAAATACAGAAGAACCATGAAAATATATTTCACGTGCATTGTCATCTTAGTGGAAACATTACTATGTTTGAAATGTTTTTTATGCTCATCAAGCCTGCATTTATTTGATCAAAAATACAGAAAAAAACAGGAATATTGTGAAAAAATATTACAATTTAAAATAATGGATTTCTTTTTTAATATATATTAAAATGTCATTTTTTTTCTGCGATGCAAAGTTAAATTTTCAGCATCGTTTTCATCAGATGATCCTTCAGAAATCATTCAAATATGCTGATTTATTATTTATTGATGGAAACAGTTGGCCTGCTTAATGTTTTTTTTATAACCTGTGATACTTTTTTTCAGGATTATTTGATGAATACATTTTTTTTTTAATATAAAGAACAGAATTATTTTATAACAGTATACACTACCATTCAAAAGTTTGGGGCTTTTCTTTCTTTTTTTGAAAGAAATTAATACTTTTTATTCGGCAAGGATGTGTTAAATTGATAAAAAGTAATAGTAAAAGATTTATATTGTTATTTTGAATAAATGCTGTTCATTTTAACTTATTATTCAGCATAACTGCAACACTGATAATCACGGAGTATCAAATCAGCATATTAGAATGATTTCTGAAGGATCATGTGACACTGAAGTAATGATGCTGAAAATTCAGAGAAATAAATTATATATTAAAATAGAAAACCGTAATTTTAAATTGTAATGATATTTCACAATATTACAATTTTTTCAGTATTTTTGATCAAATAAATGCAGGCTTGATGAGCATAAGAGATTTCTTTAAAAAAATATTCAAAATAGTAATGTTTCCTAACTATACAACAATGTTTGAATCTTTTTGAAAGAATTCTCTTATGCTCATCAAAGCTGTATTTATATAATCAAATATATTGTTATAGAAACAGGAAATATTGTGAAATACCATTGCATTTTTAAATAAAGGTGTGTGAAAGACTGCAAGTATGAAAGACTGGAAGTCAAAGTGGAAATGTGTATCTGTGTTATGTGCACGCCAATGAGCCACAAGAGCTCAAGAGGTCATCTTTTGGCTCATTGGCATGTACATAACACAGAAGCACACACAAATGTCCATACAGAACAGAACAGCTCTGACCTCTTGGGCTCTTGTGCCGGCCACACTCACATAATATGAACTCTCCATTGGTGGAGATACAGAGAAGCTGCATTTCTCAGCTCACGCTCACCCTCTGCTCAAACGTGTAACACACAGACTTATTTTCACACTCACATAAAGAAAGGTCCAAGCCGTTTCTCAGATAATACTTTACCAAAGCCTGGGAAAGCCCTGGTTCAGTTGGCACCCAGACAAGATAAGACATGACTTTGACCAAGATGCATTTTAGATTTATGAAAATGAGCAGTATCTCCTTTTTGTGTTCCTATAGAGAACAAGTTATACAAAGGAGAGTAAAAAAAATTAAGCAAACAGCTGTTTATACATCATTACTATATGATTGCAGAGATTATGCAAACATGTGCAAAACGTTTCTCTTTAACTTTAGCTCAAAACTCCATCTAATGCTTCCTAAATGAATTCACATACACTGTGAACAGCAAAAAATGGCCAATTGTTCTGTAATATGCTCAAATTAAAAAGAATGAGAAGGGAGGGTGAAAAATTACACATTTAATGGTTTCCAATGAAATCAAAGGCAGTATCCCCAGCACTGAATAATAAGTGGTAATATGAACTTTAAACTGGAAAAGTGGAAAATGATGCGCTTTAAAAGATTTATAAAGCTGGCTATTTGCATATTTGCACAGTTCCATTGTATGCTAATTAGATGGGCCATCTAGGTATTCATATTCAAATATATTAAATCTCAGCCGGAAGAGGTCGGGTCCTGCTATACCCTGTAAATATTAATTGATCTCTAACCTTGATAACACACACTATATGAATATGTATTTAAAGTAATGGTTTTCCAAAAAACGGGGATTCAAAGGATTGGACACATATCAGATGTATTTAAATGCTTTTTATGAACTTTTAATGGCATTCCGAGAGGGTTGAACTCAAGTGACTAAGCGCAGAGAACTGAGACTAACAGTGTAATGGTAAAGAGACAAAAGTGTGCAAGCCAGGGAATATTGCAGCATACTACAGCCGGATATATATCTAGCAAAGCTCTCACTGTTAACCGACCAGTGTGATTTCTCACATGTTGGACTGCAATGTGTTTTTGGACGAAGCTCAGTAAATAAGGATCAGACACTTTTAATTCACTCTTTCACAGTCTTCCCTTTGGCAAACATGCTCGGGATCGTCATAGCAACAACCATGGTGAACAATTATAGCGCTATTCAGCGACTGTGTTGAATGGGCACAACAATAAAGCACACATACGCATGTACTGTATACAAACATGCTCGTGCTGTGCTATCCTTGGCCATTTGAGTGCCTAGGCAAAGAAGTTATTTCTTCTCCCTTGGTCTTGCTATCTCAACCTTCCATTTTTCTTTTGGCACCTCTTTCCGCCATCTCTATATTCTTCTTCCATGCTCTCTCACTGTATCACTCTCCTTCTGTCTCTCTTCTTTGAATTTAGAGTCAGAGTTGAGATGAGATTGGAAACTTCCAGGTGCACATGAACAGTTAGACATGTAATAAGGGCTGAAAGCAATTTCCTCCCTGCTTTATCAAACTCTGAGAGATGGGCAATAACCACATATAGTAAGCCCTGACTGTCTTGTTTATTATTTATATCAGGTTGATTAGGATCCGAGAGTCACACACAGTGTTGGTGAGGCGCCAATGTTCTCAGCGAGAAACATTTACTTGATTTCCTTATGCATCTGCTTGCATTTGAAATTGTTTAGATGGAGACCTGACTAGTTACCTAATATCCACCATTTACAAGGAATGTCATTGAAATAATGCCCAGAAGAAGACAGCAATAAGGGAAATGAGTGGACATGTGAAACCTTACACACACCGTCATGATAAAACAAAACTATTGACAAATGTATTGTTGTGTCAGCAACGTAAAAGGATGCTTGTGCACCATTTTTCCACCATTTTTGGGTAGTAAAATATGTTCATGGATCAACAGCCTTGTTGATCTTGGAACAACATTTTAATCAATTTTGAGTGACAAGTTTACAGTTAATGCCAAGTTTAGGCTAACAACCAGGGTTAGGTGCTTCTACATCAGTGTTATTCACCTCTCATTTCCCTCTGATTTTAGGGAGAAGTTATGGGTAGGGTTATGTTTAGGGGTAGGGGTGGGGTTCGGACTATGTTCTTAGAAATGTTTTTCTAGGAACATGTCTTGGCAACTGAAACAGGATATCAAGGACAGCAAGAAGAAAATGTGAGGTGGCACTTTATCCACTGGGAATTGATTAGATTATGGCAAATTGTCTTGTTGGAGGGAAGGGGTTAAAACAAATCTCTTCAGAATCTCTTTAGAATAAAGTATACCAATCAATTGTTCACAATAAGTCTAGAGATGTACATTACTGTCAAACAGTGCACCCTTCAAAATGCAGACTTAAATGCATTCCTGGAAAAGACAAAAATATTGATGGCATAGTTTTTGCAGAATGTTTGCCCAATTGAATGCTCTCTAGACTGAGAATGTACTCTCCAGCTTAATTATAAAGCCCACCTGCCACTTATCTAATGCTTCAACATGATTCACATGACCATAGTTTTCAGAGCCTTCAACCTCAGATCAACAACCTCAGATTTATGATTGTTTACATTGTCACCAAGCTCTAAACTACAAAATGTGGACAATTAGGCATTAAAATCACCATTAAATCAAAAACGATTTGTGTTTCTTGTTTTGTTTTTTTATGGAATTTTGCAGTATTTATCTGTACACATCATTGTTTTTTTTGTTTTTTTAATCAAATGTCCTTGCTAAATTTAATAAAATAACTTCCCCTCCCTCTTGTAGAGATGTCCCTTCTCTGATGACATGTTAACTGGCGCAAGGGCGGGGCAACCTGTCACTCACATGACATCACACCATTAGCAAACCAAAACCATCCAATCAATTCCCCATAAACAAAACCAAGTCCTGCCCTACTTTTTTTTTTTTTTTCCTGTTCAAGAAGCCATTTCACTCAGATATATGTCACAATAGGGAAGAAAAGACTCACAACTTCCGTTTCATGTCGACTTAAAGTTATTACATACCTTACCTTCAAAGGTTTCAAACAATGTATATTGTGAAAAGGGCCTTGGCTAAAAAAAAAAAAAAAAAACTGCAATTTTTCAAGGCTGTGATGTAAACTAAAGGCTGCTAAAAGCCCACCTTAATATTTCAAAAGGAAATACATCAATACAGGAGAGAAAGTTTATTCGGCATATTAATTTCAGTGTCACTGCTACAGTAAACGTCTATCGTGAGGGTTTATTTTTGACTTAGAGCTGTTTTAGACTGGGAATTCTTCATAAAAGTGTTAGATAAAGTTGTGCGAGTACTGTAACACCTACTAAGCTTATTATTTAGGGAGGCTAAACCAGAGACCTAAGCCAGAGTGGGCTGCACCATAAACACAAGCATATAGACTAGTTAATTGGGTGTACAGTATAGGTCAAAGACAGAATCAAATTAATTAAGTGAAATCGATTCTTGGTGGCAAAATCTAGAGGCCAGTGTTGCCATAGTGATACCAACACTCAGCAATCTTTTGACACAGTTCTAGAATTTTTTACCAAATGCATTTTTACAAACTACAGAAAGACCACACTACAGTACGCAGATCTCTTCTTTTAGACCCTGACACGACTCCAAACACAGATAAGTGCCTGAACCGCACAAGATTCTGCTCTGCTGAACTCTTAAAATCCAGCCTGTTTTCTCTGGCATCTGCAGACACCTAAGCCCACATCTACAGAGACTTTTAAAGAACAAGAGCCTTTTAAAAATTCATCTGCATTTTCTATATTCGGCTCCTCTTGAGTTTCCATTAGGCCTTCCAAATAGGTTACAAAAGCATTAAATGTTAAAAAGCAGTTCAACACCAAGGAATATTGACAGATAAACACTATCAATGCTTCACACTTTATCTCAAAGTGTTGTTTTAGCAAGAACAAATGGGACAATCTATGAAACGAGTGACTTTTACACTTTGATCAACTTTTTTTAACTTAAGCTAAATATATGTGAGGACAAACTTAGATATAGGAAATACCAGCCTGATCTCACGACAATTCGTACGAATTCGACGAGGTGGCTAATTCGTACGAATTCATACGACCTCACTCGTACGAATTAGTACGATTTTTCCTAAATCGTACATATTTGACGATTTACCCAATTTGTATGAATTCATA
Source organism: Squalius cephalus (assembly GCF_949319135.1). Taxonomy (NCBI): domain Eukaryota; kingdom Metazoa; phylum Chordata; class Actinopteri; order Cypriniformes; family Leuciscidae; genus Squalius; species Squalius cephalus. Next base: position 21,256,021 of record NC_137123.1, read on the forward strand.
CGAATGACCTACCCCTGACCCCGCCCCTAAACCTACCCATCACGTGAGTTTAGACAAATCGTTCAAATTCGTACAAATTAGCCAATTTTCCCACACTCGTCGAATTCGTACGAATTGGTCGTGAGATAGTGTAGGAAATACCTCAATAGGGAAAATATTATGGTCACAAGGTTGAACCATATTCTTGTTTGTTAACAACTTATTATTCTAATTTAAGTAATACATACTTTTAAAATTTAATGAAATAGAAATGTTGTGTTTTAAATTACATTACTATTTCACAATATTACAAATTTCAATTGAACTGTAATTTTGATTAAATAAATATTGGCTTAATAAGCATAAGAGACATCTTTGACTGCAACGCACTGTAAAAGTTGGCACTGGCTATGCATGTGGGCGGCAAAAATGGCACTTGTTTGTAGAATGACCCAATTGTTGCACTATAAAGTACCTTAGTTTGAGTATAATTTATTTAAAGGCAGAATTCGATATTCCCTGACAAAGCATCTCCTTTTTTTCTCAGTCTATGTAAGAAAACATGGGCCAGGCCAAACAAACTATCACATCAGCAAATGATACACATTATCCTTCTGAATAAGGAAAACTGTACACTCAACTTGTTTTGAGTGCAGCGTTTTGGGCCAGAAAAGCATAAGACTTGCCAGAAAGCAAACAGTGAAGATGTCAGAAAGAGTAATAATGTTAATGCAGCATATTTTGATTTTAGCCAGCAGTGATGATAAGCTAGGAGATTAGTTTTAATTAGACAGTGTGTGGATAGACTGCTGGTTCTAGGGAGGAATCTGTCAGCATTAGTCTGCATCACAAGCTTCTGCAAATGAACATGAAACACACTCATAAGGACTCTCTCTATCAAACACACACGAGTGTAACGAGTTTCTCGAGCTGACCGTGACTTCACAGGACTACAGTCATGTCTTATTCATCCATCTTTTCCCCTGATTAAAGTGTGAGGGACAGACACTTTCAGGGCACATGTATACTCTCCCTGAGAGAGGACACAACCACGGTCCAGATGAACTCTCTGGATGCATACACGGTGTGACTGATTTTTAATAGATACGATAGTAAACTATACGTTAAATTAACCATGATTCTAACAATTCTAACATATAAACCTTACTTCCCCTTTTAGGTCTAACAATCTGACACAATGTACTTAGACGTTCTGTTCTTTGGCTAAATGTATGTTTCCCCTTTGGCGAAAACTCGTGACTTTGGTTGTGTGAGTGTAAAAATAACAAATATGGAAAATGAAACTATACAGATGACCTTGTGATTATGAAGTAATCATTAAAACAGAGTTTGGTTCTATCTAGTAACAGAAGGGTTTGTATATGAAGAACCAATCAAATTTTAGGGAAATTATGTAATGTTTCATGTCATTTTCGCCTATTCTATAAAAATTGTTGTATTCCTGTTTTCTGGTGGGATTCTCTCTGAAATTTGTCTGAGATCCTCCGAACGTGATTAATTCTTCTTCTTGGGAGAGATTCTCTGAGAACTCTCCTGGCCGTGATTAAAGCATTTAAAGGACATTTGCTGAAGTCTTTCTGTTTGCTGCTGCGCAGCAAGTTAGTTAGGGAAACAAGTTAGTTAGGGGAACAAGTTAGAGTATAGGATTAGACCACTCAGCCGATGTCGATGTGTATAGGGTATAGGGTTAGACTCGGCCGACGTCGACTGTAGACGCGCTAGAGTATGAATATTATAGGAAACTAACGTCAACTGTAGACGTTCGGGGACGTCGATTGTAGACGAGACCCAGGTACGTAGTTAGGTTTAGGAAAAATCTACCACAACGGTCAACCAATTATGAATTATTTCACAGTCATCTGTAGCTGACCCATGGGTGCAGCAGGCGTAATGATATGACGCAGCGCCTGAAAATAGGTCTAATAGGTTAGACAAACTTAGTCCCGGTCACGTTGGAAGTTACTGAGCTGGGGACTATTTTCAGGCGCTACGTCATATCATTACGCCTGCTGCACCCATGGTACGGCAGCAAAGTTTCTTGATTATTACGCAGGAATGAGAGTATAGTTCCTAGCCATATCAGCCTAGAAAATCGCAACTTTACATTTTCCGTCGGTCTTAGTACACGATGTAACTACAGAAGAGTCAAGTTTTAATTAGGAAAAATATCGAAAATCTTTGGTCATTTTTTTGAGAGAGATGCTAATGGTCCTGTCCGATTCAATGATCTATGCTAAGCTATGCTAAAAGTGGTACCGCCAGACCCGGAGATCGGCTGAATGGATTTGAAAACGGAAAACGGGAGTTGTAAAATGAGCCTATTTCCAAAAAAAGTGGAGTATCCCTTTAAAGTTGTCCAATTATGTTCACGACTGTGCTGCATTCACTCACAAAAATGTATGTTTTATATATTTACGGTAGGAAATTTACAAAATATCTTCATGGAACATGATCTTTACTTAATATACTAATGATTTTTGGCATAAAAGAAAAATCAATAATTTTGACCCATACAATATATTGTTGGCTATTGCCACAAATATACCCTTGCGACTTATGACTGGTTTTGTGATCCAGGGTCACACATATATATACTGTATATATATATCATTTTTTTTCTTGAAAGTTCAGAACACCATTGTGGATCATTCCAGCCTAATCTAATCCCTTATGGTTAGATCAAAATGTACTTGAGCTCCCTGAATCCTAACACATCTTCCAGAGCACTATTTCCTTCAAAATGTATCTGACAGCACCACATTTTAAAGTGATTTCAACAAGATATGCATTTGATATCATAGCAGAGTTTTTTAATCTACCTCGGAGCGTAGATTGTCACACAGCCAGTCTGTGAAGAGAGAGAGAGAGAGAGAGAGAGAGAGAGAGAGAGAGAGAGAGAGAGAGAGAGAGAGAGAGAGAGAGAGAGAGAGAGAGAGAGAGAGAGAGAGAGAGAGAGAGAGAGAGAGAGAGAGAGAGAGGGAGAGAGACTGTTGAGCAGCCCAGTGGGGAAAAAAGTGTTTAACGCAACAGAGATGAAACCAAATCACATCTGACACTCTGTTATATCAGTGTAATTAACATAGGGGGACAGATAGATGCAGAGACACCCTTGTTGCTTGCTCTGGTTCAGCGGCCAAGCGTGTGATTATGCCGGAGTGTTCTCGTCTCTAGTGGTTTCAAGCCCTACTACTATGTCTCCCCAACAATGGAGATAATGGCTACATTTAGGCAGCTTGCGATTCTCACCCTGTAGATGATGCTTTTTGTAATGAATGAGGATTTGTCGGATGTGTTGATGTTGCATGCTCTCTGCACACAAAGCTTGGAGTGCTGAATATTAGGGAGATAAATGGCATATAAATGGAGAGGATGAATAAAAGGAAATGAAAGTTTTTTGCAGTTCTGAATACAAAAGACAGTGACACTGGGAGTTTTGACGTATAATAATTGTTGATTTCTCCAAAAATGAACAGCTTTTAAAAATTTTAAAGGTGAACTGTAGCATTTCTGCGCCACTTGCATCAGCTAATCGAATTTGATAAAATATTTAAAAAATGAATAATAATAAAAAATATATATATAAATACATACATTTGAGAGATTGGGAAATCAATGCACAAATGGTTTAATTATATTGGTCTCTTCAAGCTGGGATAGAACAAAATATTTTAACACATTAGCTAAAAAAAAACACTCCAACTTTACATTTTCCCACTTTTTTTTATTGTATATCCTAAAACAAATGAGTCTACTTTTACTTGGGGGTAGCTAAGTGTGATTTTGTTCACAAATCATGGAAAGTCAGCCAAAATCTGGTCTCCAGAGACAATCCTGAAGATAAATCCCCTGACTGTACCACCGGCTCTCACCAGGAGGACCCCAGCTTCAGAACAAAAGAGCTGGGAAACTAATGTGTAAACACAAATTGGTGGTTGAGGGGCATATACTACTTTAGAATAGCTAAATTATTTATGACATTCCATGGCCTTGAATGTTGAGCTAGTAATACCAGTGATTAGCATCCACACTAAATAAACGAACCTCTCTACAATGCATTAGTGGCACTAAATCATGCTCAGGAGTGCACACGGTTGTTGAAGATCAACCATTTATGAGTTATTGGTGACTAAATAAGTTTGGCTGACTAAGAGGGCTTAAAATATTAAAATCATTTTGAAAAAAAGTAGGGGCTGTATATAAAATATTAAAATTATTAATAATATATTATTCAATTGAATATACACTACTGTTCAAAGGTTGGGGTTGGAAAGATTTTATGATTCTGAAAGAAGTCACTTATACTCACCCAGGCTGCATTTATTTGACCAAAAATTGAAATATTATTACAGTTTAAAATAACTGTTTTAATATATTTTAAAATGTAATTTACTCTTGTGAGAGCAAAACTGAACTGAATCCAGTCTTCAATGTCACGATGCATCAATCTAATATGCTTGATTTGATACTCAAGTTATTATCAATGTTGAAAACAGATAATATGCTTATATTTTTGTGGAAACTGTGAAACTTTTTCAGGGTTTTTGAGGAATAGAAAATTCAAAAGAACAGCGTTTGTTTGAAATGGAAATATGTTGTAACAGTATGTCTTTACTGTCACTTTTTATCCATTTAATGTATTATACATTTGAAGCCAAATGAACAACAATTTAATGCTATATTCATCCTGTCAAAAATAATTAAAGCAATATTAACTTTAACGCTTGGATTGTACAGTACACATTAAATGGCAAGTAATTTCTGTGCTACTGTACTAAAAAAACAGCAAAACGCAAGCCATTAGTTGAGCAAATGGCAGGCCTTTGCTGAAAGAGACAGCACTTCTGTTCTGTCACTAGTGGTGCCATTTCAACTTTAAAGATTTTGATATGAAAGTTGATGAAGAGCAAGTTTACAAAAGGCAGTGGATACACCAACTGGCACTGAAACAACTAAAAGAGCCATCAAAGTCAAGCAGTGTATACAATATCCTCATTCAAGCCCAACAAGTGTCTTCAACAAACACCACCCTGCCTTCTAACAAACTAAGACAGAAACCTGACAGATGTGTGAATGTAAATATCCCATTTATGAGCCAACATCATTCAACACAAAAGGGCAAATACCTCCAGGCAGGACTTCTGGAGTACATGTTGAGTTATATAAAGAGTGTATACTAGCAGAACAGATGGTTTGACAGAGGAGTGAAGGAGGTCTTAGATGTGAAACGCTGCAATGCTGTTTTCCCAATTCACAAAGCAATCGAGATTCACTCCATGAGAGAAGCAATTCCCTAAGGTAACATATCAGAGACCCTCCACTGTCCTTCAAACCAATGAAGCCATTCGTATGTAAAAACACAACCAGGTGGCCCTAAACAAATTAAAACTAGATATGATAAACGCAAAACATAGCTCAGCACTATTATTGGGGATTGTTGTTGGGAACGTCCAATTTTGAACCAACAAACCAATGCCAAGTTCTTGCCGTTGACCCCCATGTTTATTGAATCGCATGATGGCGTAAATATAACAGCAGGAAAACACTATTTGACAAAGCTCATTTACCGCTTATATTTTATACTTAGGCTTTCAGCGAGGTGTTTCAAAGAAGTCCTTGGTGCATATGACAACAGGGTCTATAAGAATGACCCAATCTCAGTAAAGCAGGACTATATCAGAATCCATTCGTGCGTGCCAGGCTTACAAGTTGGATCTTATGCAAATCAGATGCTTTATTTTCCTTTTGAATGCATGACATCAAAAGCATGATGGGAAACGTGATTCATAAAATAAATAAATTACATTTAGCCTAAGAAACAAAACACCAGTGATAAGCTCCAGTGGAGTGGATCCATCTAGTCAGTACTTCTTCTGAAGGTGGAATATCTCTTAAAACGGTTGTTTTAAAAAAATAGCTTCTGAATTCTCTCCGCCGACTTCATCTTGGGATGCTTTAAATTAAATTAATAAATAAATAAAGTCAAACAAAATAAAAATATTACATAATAGATACGGAATGATAATAATAACATTTCTGATTTGTAAAGAAATGTACATGTAGGCCCTATAGGGACATTTATTTTTTGTCTACAAAAGTAATTTTAAGTATTTATTTAGGCGTAACACCATATAGATCAAAAGGTTATGTAATAAGAAGCAAATTCAGTCATCTGCATCCAAATTTTTGACTGTAAGTGCCTCCTGAAGAACATATTAAGTGATATCTTACATAAGAGCAGTGACTGGGGCCAGAAACCTGCAAGTATTGCACAAAAGCTTTTGAATAAACAACATTATGCAAAAGAGATTTACTTAACATGGACCTGCTATGGGGAACAAAAAATCAAATCACACATTCTGCCCTTGCACACTTCATTCATCTCTCATAAAACCTCCAGCCAATGAAGACAAAGCTCTCCAGCAGGCATGCAAGCAGGGAAAACACGCTTGAGTAGGCAGTCCCTGAACAGGACAAAATCTTTCAAAATGGCTGCTTCAGTCCTGAAGATAATTATAGGAGATTTACAGCTGCGGGGATGAGGGACGGGACCTGGCGGGCAGTAACCTCTGCTTAAAATCGCTGTAAATGTTTCACTGACAACTACTAACTTATTTATTTAATACAGCCTAGACAAGGTAAGTTAATACAGCCTAGACAAGGCCTGAATACGCTGGACTATCTGTTTTCATTTATTGTACTTTTTTTGTGCAGACGGACACAAAGAAAGACAATAATGGATGAGGCGGTTCATTTGATAAGGGTGAGCATTTTATTATTACAACAGCTGGAGAAATTATTTTACAAATACAGGCCGGGCTTAAACGAGAAAACATGAGAACCTGTGGTAGAGCGATTCTCTCAATCCACTGCCTGTTGCTTCAAATTACTGCCCTGGGACAAATCTGACAAAATCACAGGTCTTGGATTAGTTTCCTAAAGCCAAATACAAACTTTAACTATATGAGCTAAAGGCCAAAGCTGAGTCTTGATCAGTGACTTCAGACTTCATTTAGATCTTGACCCATATTCTACATTTAAAATAAACGTTTTTAATGATAAGAAGTTCCAATAATGCTTCTTATTTAAATCTATGCATCAAATTAATTTAAGAGAACCTTCCCCTTCTCTATAAAAGTCCCTTTGCTGTATGTCTAACACCTTGTACAACCTTCAACCCAAAATCTGCCTTTATTCAGTAATATTACTGTTATGAATTAAAAATTCAACCTGATATGTACAATGCTTCTTGCATTTTAACTACTAGAGTAAGAGACTTGAGACACATAGATTAATATAATATAATATAATATGAAAGTACAGACATGCACAGCCATACATAAGATTTGTATCCACTTTCATGGCTTAAACATAAAAATCTGCTCGCTCGCTCTCGCTCTCTCTCTCTCTCTCTCTCTCTCTCTCTCTCTCTCTCTCACATCTCTCTTCGTTTCAATATCATCAAACACCACCTGTCTGTTTCAAAATCCAAACAACCAGGCAATACTCTGCAGACATGCTTAAGCACAAGTCCCCAGTTCTGTTTAACTTCAAGCATTTGAAGCATTTATTTGCCCATGTGCCCACCTCATTCTACAAAATCGACTAGATGGATCTCTGAATTATTGAGATGTACTATAAAGTCTCCTATTTTGCCAATCCAAAAATCTCCAATCCAAAAACACAGACAGTGCTGCAGGAGGCTCTAGCCAACAACCTGCTCTCCAAGCAAATCGTTTCATCAGAAAAATATACAGACAGTATAAAGATCTTGCATTTGTAGACTTTGCCCCAGCAGATTTAACTGAATGCCATTTAGAAATACGTACATTTACAAACGTAAATGATCATTGCCAGTGAATATCATTTTAGTAACAAAATGAAATACATTCCAGCTCATCGCGAGAGGTCCTATTGTGCTTGATCTCTCTCATGCTTCACAAACAGGTGGTTAACACTCCGAACAGGTGTTTTCTGTAAACATTTAGATCATCTCTGCTGAAAAGACTGAGCTGGTTTGCTGGCCGAAATCCCTGTAATAACAGCCTAATAAGCTAGTTTAGATTTGATGAATATGGTCTTTTCACAAGGAACGTTTGAGGGGTGAGCGTTTAAGAAGGTTGGGGAAATGCTCATTATAAATGATATAAATTATATGGCAGAATTTAATGGCGCTATGGAGTGAAAACAATATGCGCATGTTTTCCCAGCGAAGTTGTCAAGAACTCTTGGCAACAGATCAAGACATCATGGACCAGATAAGTGAATAGCATATAGTATTGCACAAAAGTACTGGATGTTGCGGACTTACACTGCTGTTTTTTCCAGACCAGTACACGACTGCGTGGTTGTGCGCGGAGTCTCCAGCCAGAGCAAAAGTGCTGCTGGCCAGTTTGGGTTCGTCTGGTCTGGAATCCGATCCTCGGGGATCATGCTCATCATCCCTGTTCCAGCGAACTTCGGCACGTTTACTCTGTCCGTCCACCCGCACACCGGAGGTCTTTCTCTGCTCATCCGAGCGGGTATCAACGCTCCGCGCGCTCTCCAGAAACTCAGGCACGCTTCTTTTGACTCTCTCTGATGCGTCCTCGGATTCCAATTCGGATGCACTTTCCACATATTCATCCGAAAACAATTCTTCATCTAAAGCGGACTCGGTGAAGTTCCTCAAAGGCGCACGGGAGTTTATCACCTCAGCGTTTCTTTCCAGTTTCGGCGCAATCCCTGGAAAACCATCCGCCTCTCGTCCAGTGGGTACTCCAATATTCGGGTAAAGAACTGTGATCAGCTTGGGTTTCTTTTGATCCTGTCTCGGATATTTCCCAGAATCGGGCGGGTCACGCAGATGCTCATCCCCTGCGTAATTCACTTGCATTGGCGACATACATGGCGCGCAACTTATATCTGCCTTTACATTTGGAAAAACATACACTGAGGAAAGAATAAGCCAGGTAGAAAGAGTAAAGTGAGCGCCAGGGAATACACCCAGACCGGCCTCCATCGTTAAAAGAGATTTTGGGGAAAGCTTCTCCCCTCCCTCCGACTCTCAGACGCGCAGGGAAGCAACTCCAGCGAAGTGTCGGGCTTTAAAGAAGTGCTCCTCAGCTACACCGCTCACGTTCAGGGATGTGATGATGGAGTAAGGCTGCACATAGGGGAGGTACTGAATCCAATCCAAGCCGCTGCTGCGTCTAGGGGAGAGAGAGAGAGAGAGAGAGAGAGAGAGAGAGAGAGAGAGAGAGAGAGAGAGAGAGAGAGGAGAGGAGAGGGGAGGAGGGGGGTATCGTGCGTATTACGGTTGAAAGTCTTTTATTTTTATATAGCGAATCACATTAAAATTAATACTCTAGCATTTTACTGCTTATGCACAAATAATTAGCCTATACGCTTAGGCTGGATTAGTTACTGGTTTAGAACTACTTCAGCATTTCTAAATAGCCTATGCAAACAACTTATCTGTTTAATATAAACCATACAATATAATAATAATAATAATAATTATTATTATTATTATTATTATTAGGCTATTATTATATGTAGGCTATATGTATTGTCGAATGTAGCCTATGGAAATTGTTACAAATAAATAAATAAATAAATAAATAAACACTATTTTTCGTACATTGACATTTGACGGTGATTGATTATGTCACGCGACAAAAACAAAATGCATATAATAAAATCAGCCCGACTGCGAGTCTTATGATAGCAATTGTGTCATCGTGTAAATTGTAAATTGCAAGAAGTAGGCCTATAGGCCTACTTGTAAAAGAATAAATAAAAAAATGCAGTATAGGCTACTTGAATTGGTTCCTTTCAAAGAATCGGTTGATTTAACCGACCGGAGAGGAGTTCCTGTGAACTGATTCGCTTCTCAAATTCAACTCACTTAATTTAATAATTCGGTCACAGCGGTCACAGCTCACTGACTGGAGTGGAGGATTATTAAGCAATTATTTGCTTTTGAATGACTTCTGAAGGCTTAAGACTTGACACCTATACTCACTCATGTGGACCACCTGCCTACTTACGGTGAGTTATGCATCGATCCTTTTTGAGGCTTATATTCTGCGTGACCGACAGGACTGACTTCAACATTCTTCAGAACACAAAAAAAAAGTCATACGGATTTGGAACGACATGAGGGTGAGTAAATGACGACAGAATGTAAATATTGGTCTTAACTTTTCCTTTAAGACTTCCTGTTTGCAAAGATCACAACTGACTGCTTTAATCGCTCAAACCACACACCCAACATCAATTTCTGAAGATGTGTTGTTTCTTGTGTGGCTCACTAAGAAGAGGCGGCAGATCTTAGGCACGTGCACGCGCGCAGCAGTGACATTATTCTCCTGTCATGGCTAGACAAGGCGCTCTATGTTGACAGGGACAAAACTGCAGGAGCTCAGCGTGGAGAAGCAAAGTCCTCACACATCAGCGCACATGGACTGCAACAGTAGGAGAGCTTTCTTCTGCAGAGACGGGCGTTTTAGATGATCCCATACTGTTTAATGTTGTCTGTGTGGGTTGGGGTCATCTTTGGTAACACTTTAGAATACTGTACTGAATAACTAACTATGACTAAAATGAACGAATTAGTAAGTAATAGCGGTATTACTCAGTTGAATGTGGTAAGTTAGTTCACGTTTAGCTAATCAGTACTGTTTTTCACTGAAGACAAGAACTACTATACAGGTTCATAATTAATATGAATAATGCATAATGTATACTATAAGGTAATGGTAACCCTTTAGTAATGAATCAAGTGTTTCTACATCCTTCTAAAGGAACTACTAATAATTTGGATCAGTATTTTAAACTGAATTGCTTGAAAACTACCTAATATTGACTGAAGTCATTGTAAGCTTTTGAGGTCTTTGTAAGGTTTCTGGATAGTAATGACGCAAGTGTTACTACATCTTTCTAAAGGAACTACTAATTATTTGGATCAGTATTCTAAAGTGAAGATCATGGAAACACAATAGTCATGACTAAAGTGTTACCAAATCCATTGGAAGGAATTACTGTTCAAAATCTTACAAAAATCTCAAAAGCTTACAAGGACTTCAATATTAGGTATCATGTTTTTCACTTTAGAATACTGATCCAAATAATTAGAAGGATGTACACTTGCATGAGTCATTAGTGGGTTACCATTACCTTTTAGTATAAATTATGCATTATTCATGTTAATTATGAACTCGTATAGTAGTTGGGAGGTATGAAAAAAACAGTAGTTCCTCAACAGTACCTCATTCAACTGACAACTTACTAATTTGTTAATCAGAGTTTCTTGTTTGTTAATAGTCGTTACTAGAATGTTAATAGTGCGTTACTCATTTTCTCCTGTGTAGTTATTCATTTATGAAGGAGCAGTATTCTAAAATGTTACCTCATCTTTTGCCTATGTTGAAAGGGTCGTTACAAGATAGAGAAACCAGAAAACACTACACTGTGGAGATCAGCGAACTGTACTAAATGCTAAAAAAAAAAAAAAAAAATTGTAGAGGTAAAAACACGTCGGTTTGCAATTACAAATCTGGCCCCAGAAGTTTGCTAAATTTGACACAAATCCCTCTTTATGAACATTGATTCATAAAAAGAGATTTCATAAAGCAGTTTTTTGTTATTTTAAAAATGCAAAAAGTTTAGAGGACCTCATTTAGACAGCATGTTAAGTGTGTGTGTGTGTGCACTTGTGTGAATACATTTCTCTGCTCTTTTGCAGCCCAAGGGAACAGAGAAGATAGTATTGATAACAGCTTAGCATATGATACACATTCACTCAAATTAGAAGGAAGATGGATTTCTGCCCTCTCCCGCTGTCTCGGCACTAACCCCCACTGGTTACATTATGCTGTAGATTACAGCTGGGCTGAGGTGACAAGAGTATCTGCAGGCAGGTGTCGGAAAAGGCTATTAATACTGATCTGAAATGATATTTAAGTAGATAAGATTTTAATCTGGGGCAATTAAGATGGTGCTAAATAATCATTTGAGAGGAAATTCTGAAAATGAGCGCATAAATTAATCCTTATTTGCATAATGATTCGAATTGGAAAAGTAGGAAAACAGACATGCACATTAAAAAAAATTGTTAAATGTTAAAATGATGAAAATTGGCATAAACCGTACAGACGCATATTTGCAAGTAACAAATGTGCATTCATCACTTGCGAGGAAGAAATGGCACATTAAATTTATTGCGAGTCAATAAAGACATGCAGCGCGGTCTTTTAAGTCGATTACTTACAAATTGTAATCAGTTACTCATTCCAAATTACATGACAAAAATTGCAGTTAGTAACGTTATCCATCACACATTTAAGGTAATATAATCTGACTACTTTTTGATTACTTTTTTGATGACTTTTGATATAAATCATTTATCACATTCACTTGAATAGGATAAACTTGTACCATACTGATATAAAAAAATTACAAACGGGAAAAAAAAAATATAGTCCATTCTTAGTGTTCTCGATGAAACTGCAGGGGTTCGTGAGTTTAATGAAAAAGCTATTAAGTAATTACATCATAAAATTGTAAAATTAAAAGAAATAATAATGTCATGTGACCATTTTCTGACATCATCTCAATTAGTATTGACTTAAGTTGATTATTGACCTAACTGGGGGTCAACGAGGTTAATTTTACAAAAAAAGTTGGGGAATCCCTGCAGTGCATGTAAATATGAAATGAGTAAATTCGTACATGTTGATGTGTTTAAAAAAACGAAAGCCTTCCAAAGACAGTAATACATTGTTAAATGACTCACTGAGTGAGACTTCAAATGAATGAAAAAGTAGTTAATGTGTTCGTTGTGATCTGATTAGATATGCAATGTTTAGAAAACACATGATTTTTGTAAATCCAGTGTTCAAATGCCGCGGGTCTCAGTTCTCAGCGATCGGCTCGTGACTAGTGGCTGGTCTGTGGAACGATTCCACAAACCTGGAAGACCTTCTGAACGTATACAATTTATAAGATAAAAAAACAATTATTAGTGAGAATCAATGAACTATGGCAAATTTACGGGCACTGTAAGAATAACGTAATCAACAAAAAAGTAACCGTAGTCTGATTATGAGTATTTTAATTAACTTTAATTAATTTTTGGAATCTGATTACGTAATCCAGGTTACATGTAATCAGTTATAACTCAGCACTGGCTAACTGCTAGGTTTTCTTCTCAGATCCAAGATTTGTCAACCCCACAGCACTGACCTTTCCACATGATCTACTGTAGACCAGTATAAAAGACTTATAGCCCAAGCTATTGATGGCTTGAACATGTGTTTGATACCTCTAGTAAAATAGCAGTTTACGGTCTTCACACAAGAAATCGCTGTTTTTCAACACAACTGTTCTCATCATGATTACAAGCTGCAAAGGTCCCATTTTTAAAATAGACTGCGCGCAGTCTGATCAATATCTTCCCCCGTTATGTTGAATTATTCCCTAGAAATAAAGCCTTTCCTGTCTCCAAACGACCACCCAGGCCTCTTCAGAACGTTCAAGCCGTGTTCGCTCCAAGCTCAGGTAGCTGTTGAATTGTGTATGCTTTAAAGATTCATTTAAGTGTAGTAACAAGACACATTAAGTCAGGATTCTCATTGTTTGCATAATTGTAATGCATTAGCAGTGGCAGCTTCGACAGGTGAGATTTAACTGTATGTGTTAAGAGCTGCAAAAGCTCTGTAGAGTCACTGGCAACGATTCACTGCATTTAGGATTTATATCGTCGGGTTAAGAGAATTTTATCAGTATTTCTCTTGAATCTGACTCATAAATAAAAAAAAGTCAAAGTCTGAGCTCATCTTTGTTTCTGCCGGCTAATAATGCTGATGATGTAAATGGATATAAATCTTCCATTGATTACATGGAGCTGAGTGTTTGACAGTCTGTGCAGAATTTTAATGACCAAGATGCCTTATAGAAAGAAAAAATCACCTTTGGAAAGAGTCATGCCCCCTTTCGTCCTTCTCAACTTAGATACCCAAACATTTTCATGAATCTTCAGAACTTCATTAAGCAGTGAAGCAAGAAGCTCATTCTTCCACCTTCTGTGCCCTTGATGAATTTTATGCAAAACTTTTCACATTTAAAGTCCCAAATCGTGCATGGATTTAATGCCACTTCTCATTGTGCCATGTCGGCTGGGTCTAAGCTTTGGATTCTCGCACATTTAATGATTTGGTTGAACCTTTTATATAAATTTATATCATATTACATTTTGGTTTGTAATGAACTTACAGATCTTTATCGTATACTGTAGCACACCAAAGACTGATACATGCAAAGCGCACAACAAAACAACTTCTACAATGATGTGCTTATGCGTTTTTTAATTAAACTGTAAAATGTCTTGCACCTATACAAGACAAAGCTTAAAATCAAGTTTTTAATGTTGTTTATATGTCTGTGGTGTTTTTAATGTGCTTTAAAGGAGAACTCCGGTCAATTTTAACATTGAGCTCATTTTTTTGTACATTTGGAGTGCTGTCAGTACAGAGAATAACGACAAAAATCGGTGTTGCCTACACCGTGTTAACCTCTTTTTAAAATTTGCACCCTGTTGACTTCAATGGGGCAAGTTTTAAACCTGCTTTTAGCCTCTTAACATCCTTGATGTGTCATTACAAGTGCACAGGTCATGTGAGTGATTCCTTCAGAGTGAACACGGTGAATCTGACTGCAGTAGATGTGAAAGATATGAATAAAAATGATGTTTATTCAGCCAGCGCACATACCTGTATTTACTTCCTGTTTTCGGTCGAAGTCCACAGTAATCGATTGTCGAGTTCACGCGCATTGGTTTAGTACCTATGATCATGTGCGTGAACTCGGCAATCGATTACTATGGACTTCGACCGAAAACAGGATGTAAATACAGGTATGTGCGCTGGCTAAATAAACATCATTTTTATTCATATCTTTCACATCTACTGCAGTCAGATTCACCCGTGTTCACTCTGAAGGAATCACCATTGAAGTCAACAGGGTGCAAATTTTAAAAAGAGGTTAACACGGTGTAGGCAACACCGATTTTTGTCGTTGTTCTCTGTACTGACAGCACTCCAAATGTACAAAAAAATTAGCTCAATGTTAAAATTGACCGGAGTTCTCCTTTAAGACAAACCGTGTACAAATTCATGTCAACACCATTGCTGAGTATTTTCTCCTTAAAACTGCAGTGAAGCAAAGACAGTCTCAAAAACACGGTTTGAAATCGCTGGTGTTTCTGACGTCACAAACTACCCTGTAACCAATCAACGCCAACGTGCCGGCGGGCTTTAGCATATCATTAACTGAGTATGACCGCTCTGAAGCAGTAAAGTCTCGAGAGATGCCAACTTATCCCGGTATATTTTTCTGTTGATATGAAAAATCGGGTAGATTTAGCAATATAGCGGGTGTATGATGTATATTACGATGTTGTGATGAACTATATGCCTTTCTCCACTGACGTTCTGGGTTGTTCAAAGCGTTTCTGATGATTGTTAGAAGGCAGCTGTCTGACTCTGAGATGCAAATATGAACATGGTTTGTTGTTTGATAGGCAAACAAAAGGCTAATCATAGTAATTACCGTTATGTGTCCGACGTTGTAAAGAGCAATACCATTGTGCAGCGTTTACCTCAGTAAGTTGATCGAGTGAATCCCTGAGCTGGCGGGAGTGAAGGCGGGGCTAATTAGCATATTCATGGAAGGGTGTAGAGTTGCATTCAAGCTATTTTAATTAAGGCATGAAGAAAAAAATTTCACAGGAAAACGTTTTTTAAATGTCATTCTGGTGATCAAAGGTGAGTTTTAAGGGATACAATTATTGACTACAAGGGGACTTTAAAAGCTGCTCAATGGAATCCCTTATGCTTATTTCACCAATGATTTATTCCAACTTTAGTTATGTGGTTTATGGCTTGAATATTTTCAATAAGATAAGGCAGCGATGTTCTGCTGAACACATAAATTAGGTTATTCACATTTGAATAAATTGAAATCTTGCCCTTAAAACTGCCCTTTTAGAACTAGTATGAGAATAGTTTCACTTATTATTTTTTTAAGTCAGTGGTTCTCAATTGGTCAGTCACGAGTCATGAACGAAAAGTGCATCTCAGCTCTGGACAGCAGAGCAAAACATAAACACTTTTCATATCTTTTGTTGTCAAAGGCCATTTGTCCAATCACACTTTAGGGTTCTCTGGCACACATTCGTCCACTTGTTGCCAGCAGAATGTGGTAGATGCCAACATGAACATATCCTGATTTTGCCGAGTTAGATGCGTTCCTGTGTCAATATATTTTGCATTCCTGTCTGAAAATTTAGTCCTAACCATATTCCTGCCCCTAAACCTAACCCTATCCATAACTTCTCCCTAAAATCAGAGGGAAGTGATAGGTGAATAACACTGATGTAGAAGAATCTAAACCTGGTTGTAAGCTTAAACTTGACATAAACTGTAAACTTGTCCCCCAAATCTGATTGGTGGAATGGAATGCTGTTCCAGTATCAACAAAGATGTTGATCCAGGAACATGTTGCACTTGGAGAAATCAGGTTATGTTCACATGTCATGCCAATCAAAATAAATAAATAATTCTAAAAGAAAAAAAACTTTTCCATGTTTGGCCAAAGAAACTTTTGAAAAAATAAAATAAAGCTAAAACACCACATTGTGTAAGATAGGTTTTGGCTTATTGCAACAGACTTTTCTATGATCATCAACTAACTGGTTTCTTAAAATGATCTTCAAAATAAAATATATTTCGACTCTCTCTGCAACAGTTTTCAAAAGAAGCACCATTTTATTTCATTGTGAAGAGCACGGCTTTAAATCAATGTATATCGAAGCTCGTTTTGCCTGGGGGACACAGCTGGTGGGCTCCCCAGGGTTGTACTTCACCAGGGCCATTTTTGAAAGCACTGGTATGTCAAAATGTATCTCCATCCATTCAATGTAGCCTGAGGGAACAAAGCCTGATCAGAGCTCTGATCAGAACACAGCTGGAGAAAAAGAATAACAAATTGGAGACACTTCTTTCAAAAACCCATCCTGAATAAGGATGAAAAAAAATGACAGAAAGTAATCAAAGTAATACAAAAAATATCAAAATAAAAGCTTGATGGTGAAACAGACTTGTGGAGCAGTTCTAGAGAGAGAATAAAATCAGCAAACATAGCTATGGCATTTTGATGGTATGGATGCCTTTGGCACTTCATTTTTCAAAAGGAGAAAACTCACAGTCGGCTGAAACTGGTTAACAAACTTACTGACAAACTCTGACGACGATCATTTGGGGATATTACATATCATACAGTTCAGACATTACGCTTTTGCCATACTTTCATATCTTGAGTAATGTGTAAATAAATAAACATACTCAAGGCAAATTTATATACGTCGTAATATTATATTTATTTTCTCATGCTCACCAAGGCTGCATTTATTTGATAAAATACAGTAAATTATTATTAAAATATTATTGCAATTGTAAACAACTGTTTTAAAATATAAGTTATTCCTGTGATCAAAGCTGAATTTTCAGCATCATTACTCCAGTCTTCAGTGTCACATGATCCTTCAGAAATCATTCTAATATGCTGCTCAAGAAACAATTTTAATGTTGAAAATAAGTGTGCTTATTATAAACTGTGATGCAATTTTATTTTACCCAGCGTTCTTTGGTAAATAGAAAAATCAAAAGAACAGCATTTATTTAAAATGGAAATTGTTTGCAACATTATAAATGTCACTTTTGATCAATTTAATTAATGCATGCTGAATAAGTATTTTTTTTTTAAAGTAAACACACATGCTAGTAGATGTAGTGTGTGCATGCACAAATTATAAAACTATGAGAGAGTCTCGTGTGAAGTAACGCATTACTGTAAAATTACAGTAATCATTTTTATTTTTAACATTCAACATTTCAATATTACACAACAGTGATGAGCTTCTGAAGTCTAGTTATTGTCAAAATAAACCAGTGAGAAAATATATTAAAAGGGACATAAATTGTTAAAAGTTTATCCTTCAATCCAAGCCATTTTTGAAACCTTCCTCACTTGCATAGAGCTGTCAATTGAGCCGTCAATACAAATCTACAGCTGCCCATTTGCTTGTTAATGAAATCGACAGCTCAATCAAGGCATCATTGGGCACTGCCAAGCCAACCTTGACAGGGAACGTCTCTCATTTTCAGTTAAGTAGGCTTTAAATGGGGAGAGTCTATGTTCAAATGTGCTTTACAAAAGCCCAGACAGAAGTCACTTTGCTTTAATCTTCGACCAGACGTCCTTCTAACACAATTCTAATTTTAACGATTGTAAGGTAAACCGCGTAACCGCCCTTAAATCAGCACTATAGGGTAACTCCTAACTACAGAATACCCAAGCTTTCTTGCTCTGTTTGGAAAGTTATTTGATTATTTGTGGATTTGGAGGATGCTTTCTACCCTCTGGCGAGGTTGTGTGGGTTGTTTTGAGTCCCTGTCTTAATTTCCCTGTGCGTTTGAAAGAAGAGTTTCATTCTTGACGTATCCGACTCTACTGTGAGTTTCTTCAGTTGCTTATGAAATGCAGTTTTACTCTCATTCGCTCTCGAAGGAAAAACAGAATATAAAACTCAAACGTTTTTAGACCATCTTTAGGGTGTCTGTAGGGCATTTCATTATAAGCATATACTCCTTAAGGCCAAAATAGTATCTGACTCAATAATTATTTATTTCATTGACAGGCAGGATGTTGTCATACATATTAAGAAACTCATGTAGCTCATGTAGCTCATGAATGTAGATTTGCACTGAAAAGCCTAATGGCTTTGTTGCTTTTTTTAAACATCAATTTCCCTTTTTTAACCCTTGTGACAGTGTTCGCAAACACATTTGAGGTCAGTTATAAAACATCAGTGTAAGTGATAACAGTAATAGTTAAACTACAACTGCCTTTCACACCTTTTAAGCTGCATGCTAGTTCTCAATAAAATCTCATAAAAATCTGTCAAAATGACATTATGATTACACAACAACATGATAAGGGAAAAAGCCAATGATTACCAGGTTATTTCCTGGATTTGGCTAGATCCTTTGCAGTGTGACTCAGCATTGCTGTGTTGCTAACAGGCTCATTTGCTAGTAGCAAGCTTGGGAAAACACATTCCGAAAAGGATATCCCCCAACTTCCCCCTTGGGCCCTCTCCATGTAATGCGGAACTTATTTGATCAACCTTTCTGAATCTGGATGAGCCATTCTGCGGTAGCATTTAGCTTCATGCGAAGCATTCACTTAATACACAGAAACTGCTGAAATAGACCTGCAGAGGTGGAAAATAGCCCCCATTACACTTATGATGTGGAGCCAACACAATTCACAGATCCCAAGATGCACCTTGACAAAGTCACTGATAACATTCTTGAAGTCTGTATGCAGAGAAAGGTTTGGTTTGAGGTTTTGAAAGGTTGAGAAGTGGTTCACATTCTAACCTAAATATATACAAGTGATGCCCGTATATATCCAGATGACATCCAGAAATAATTCATACCTATTCTGTCAAACGTCAGACATATTCTGTCAACCCACCCATGTAATAATATTAAATAATTGTATCAGATGCTAATTTAGCTAATTTTTCTCTAGAATTTAGCGGGTTGACTGTAGCTATTTGTATACTTAACTGGCAAGTTTCAAATCCTTGTCACTGATTTTATTGAAAGTTCAGATACTGGAAACTCTAGCTATGTTTGGATCCACCTATTTGAGTCTAAAAATGTTCATAAAAAAATGTATGCGTTCGACTGAGGCGGATACATTTTGTACAAAAAAAAGTACTTTCATCTGAATGATTTGGTAAAATTACTTTTGAGAACTGTTTCTTCTCATATGATTGCGTTCCCAAACAACAGGCAATAGTGGCTGCCTCCTGTTGCAGAAACTTCCATTTTTATCAAAAATAAAGCAAAAATGAGAATTATCATTCTTGGATAAACTATACTTTAAACTCTTAGTGTGTGTTCACACTTGGCATGTTTGCTTCAATTAAAATGAACCCTTGTGATTGCTCTGTTAGTGCTGTTCATTTGAATAAGTGTGAACGCTGCCATCTGAACCCTGGTGCGGATCAAACAAGTGGACTGGAAATGCTGGAAAAATGGGTCTCGATCCGCTTCCAAACCAACTCTGGTGCGGTTCGAATGATATATGAACGCAACACGGACCAAAGACATGTAAACTAACCAAATGGGACGTGATGTCACTAGATGCGACCCTAAAAAGGACAGTTTTTTCTCGTCATAGTCGTGAAGTTGCCCATCACAGTTCGGTACAGGCACCAGAACCGCATCTCACAGCAGATCTTCGTTTGTGTGTGTGACGGAGGGGAAACTAAAAATAAGAAAGTATACTTTCAGTCAACATTTTATATACTTCTTAAAATATACTTTATGTACTTCTCAGAAATATATTTAAAATTACACTTAAGTGTACTTGACTTATACTGAGAGAAAAGTCTGAGTATATTTGGCCTGTACTTGTACTCACTCTTTTGATCGAGATATACTTAAAAGTATAATTAAGTGTTCAAAGTATACTTGGCTTGTAGTTGTGTTAACTCTTATGATCGAGAAGTCTATTAAATATACTTTTTTTTTTTTTTTACATAGTTTTTCATATACAGTCTTATGAAACGTTCCTTGTTTGAAAATATTGATTAGAATATCAATATAAAACAGATATGTTTCTAATTCTGCGTATCTGAATTTTTGTGTAGGCTGGTCCACTGGTAGTATATAGTAATTTACTCTGATTCTACTTTTCCCCTAGCCTGGCTAACGTCAGACCTCTTTCTCATTGAGAAATGTTCATTTTCTCGTATTTGAGGCGTGGTTTACGAATGCCCAGAGCCGTTTATTGGGCGCTACGAATGTCTATCAAATGCGCCTGCACGTAGCTCATAGCCAATCGTTTCAATTATACCAGATGACGTATGTAGAGCGACAGAAATTCGACGAGGAAGAAGACGAAATAAACTTGCGTTCTAAACTACTTAGAACACTATCTAAGGCTGCATCGAAAGGTAACTTCACGTCTGATGCCATGTTGGATCCATAGATATAAACAAACTGCTTCGGTGTGTCGCATAGACGTCGTCATCGTCTTGCTGCTCCCTCCCCGTTCTGTGATTGGTCCCCTCGCTGAGGCGAAAATCTGGTCCATGGTATCCAGACTGCCTAGCAGCGTGAATAAAATCGCGCTGCGCTCAAGGCAGCATGGGGAAACCCAGGCTACTTTTCCCCACGATTGACTGGATTTTCCAGCTATCCATGTTTTCACTGTTATACGGTAGGGGGCGCTATATGACACATCTTCTAGTACAGAATCTCCAGATCAAAACACAGGAGAAGAAGAAGCTGAAACCAGTGATAGAAGATTGCTCACTCAAATGTAAAATAACGTGATCATCAAACATTAAAGAGCGTGTAAATCAAAACTGCTTAATATTACCAGATGAAATGAAGCGTAACCCATGAAGAAATAACGAATGTGAAGCGAAGATTTGGGGGTGTGTTGGACTCGGATCTATGCCATCTGTGTTTTGATCATCGTTCTGAATCAGATCAAGGCGTAATCTTTGACGTAAATGTGATTTTCTCAACTTTTTTTGTTTAAAATGTTGCCTTTCTTTATGAAACTTACCGACATTCAAGTGTTGATAAAAAAGTATGCATGAAGCTAATAAAATGTTTTTAAAATTAAAGTACAGTTAAAGGTATTTTTCAAGTATAAAAAATAATATCTACATTTGAACAGTAGTATACTGCAAGAGCAAAAATAATATATAAATAGTAAACTATAAGTATAATGTTATGTTCACTAAAAGAAAACTTACAAGTACTTGCAGTATAAACTACTAAACTAGTAGTTTACTGAGAGTACACTTCAGTGTGTACTTTCATAAACTAAAAAATGTACTACTTGTATTAAAATAATAAACTACTAGTATACTTATAAGTTCACTTGTAGTACAGATGCATTACAAATGAGAAACCATGTTATAGTACACTTACACATATACTTTTATATACTAAAAGTGGGCCAATTTAGTCCCAAGCAGTATTGAAATAGTACACTTACAAGTTTACTACAAGTACACATTGATAGTAGTATACTTACTACATAAAGTTTACTTAAAAATATACTTTAACTTTACTTAAGTATACTTCATAAAATTAACTTAAAGTATACTTCTTTTTCGTAAGGGTATGCACATAAAACGAGCACATTTAGCCCAGAACACAGCATTGGATGTTCAGTAAGATCTGCCACAAAAAGTATGTAAAAAAAAGCCGACCAATCAGGTTGTGAACGTATCCCTATGCCTATAGCGAACTAAAATATGTTCAGTATCTTTAGGTTAGGTGTTAAAATGCCAATGTGAATGCCAAGCGGACCAGGACTCAAGGTTTTTTTTTTTTTTTTTTTTTTTGGTCCAGATTACATGAACCAAGCGAACCGAACTACAAGTGTGAACACGTTTTGTATTCATGGTCTATGTGAAAATATTTCAGTAAAAGTACATTTTTGTCTCATATTATTGAAAAATAACAGATTTTTTTACTATCATCGTTAACATAACTTTATAGCACCACAAATCAAAATGATTAGCCTGAAACTAGAGCATCCCAGTCTATATTTTATCAAAAGGGGGAAGATAAATGTAATAATGTAACATTTAACAGTCTTCCGACAATATCCCCTACCTACAACGATGTAAATCTCTGCACCATTTATGTCATTTATGTATAAGGAATATTCATAATGAAAAGCATCCACAGAAACCTTAATTAAACTGGTTGATGACAATTGACTGGTAAGAGTAAGAATAACACTGTAAAAGGCATTCATGTCTGTGAGCACCTGACCATCCTTGCCTCTAATTGCAGAAATAGCAGAACTTAATTCATCATACTTCAATCGCAGAGCCAGGAGAATGTCTCTATCCACATAATAATGCCACCCAGTACTGTGCAAAATAAATGCAACTCTAGACGCCGAGAGGGAATGCTATTTGTCTTTCAATGCAATAAGCAAGGTAGCTATTTCCTCTGAGACATCAACAATGCACCTGCTATATTCAAGCAACTTTATTTTACTCTCAAGATCAGAGTCTCTTATTCTTTGTGATATGGAGAGATGGAACCAAATACAATACAGTTCACTCTAATAAAGCACTTATGCTTCTGGGCATTATGATCTCCCGTTCTGAGTATTTAGTGTCTTCTTGGAGAGCAAAGGAGTGTTAAACTTGCACCCTAACAGTCTGGTGGAAGTCATTAAGACATGTAGAAAATGCCCTATGTAAAAAAAAAAATTTAAAAAAAAAGAGAGAGAGAATTAATTGAAAAGGATATAACATGGACATAATCTCTGCTCAAACACTAGGCGATATTAGGACAGGCATGTAATCAATCCTGGATTGAGATTTATGATGAGCAGGATGAAAGCTGTACCACCTGACACTGAGGCTTTAGCACAAGCATAAGTCACATATGTTCAAGTCATTAATAAGACGTCAGCAATTCAAGTGAGTCCCTAGAATCATCTCAGACTGTCTTACTGAATTTCTCCATTGCTACATGAAACTCTGGAAATTCAAATCAAGATACAATGGTGTAAAGTTCTGGATTATTAAATTACGTATATAACCTGTGGCATATTGCATATTATACACTATCTACTGTATATAAAATAGCATACATACAGTATATGCCACAGATTATATATAAAAACAGGTAATCATTAGTTATTCTATTCAGATCTTTCAACAGAAATAAAACAGCTAGCATGTAAGGAAATACTACGGTCTCGTTTCCAAAATGCCATTTATTCTTTCATACTTGTTCTCTCTGCACTCTTCGTATGCCTCATGTGGAGAAAAAAATCTAAGACTACAGTAAAGCATGACTGATTTATCATATATTATTGCATTTTTGTGTTAATAGCGTCACACCATATGACTCGGGATGCTTCAGAGGCACTTAGCGCATGGACGTTTGTTTCCATCAGTGTTTAAATTACAGTGGCTGTTACTTTTTCATTCCTGCGATTTTAACTTAGAGAACCCCATTTGGCAGAGTGAATATCAAGCTACTGCTTTTACTGTCTTATAAAAAGAAGTACCAAACTGTCATCAGAACACATGATGTGCACCAGCGTTCACAAGCACTTAAAGGCAACTTCTTTATCGCTCTGAAAGAAATATTCATCATCGCTGCCTTTCATTCTTCATTTGTCTTAGTTTTACTTACAAGCACAAACAAAAGAGAGGAGAGGGAGTGTTATTTTGCTATTTTGAATTATTTATGCCACGTTTTCCTTTGTCTCTGAGAGAGTGGCAATGACAGAGTGATTTTTTTGCTTAAGAAGGAACAGATGCTTCTTAAAAACATGCCCTCTTCTCCATCCAAACAAATAGTAAAAATCTACTGAAGCTAAAGGAATGCACAAACAACCTTTATCAGACACCTACCATCTTTATCCGCAATGTCCCTAACAGATGCTTTGGGAAATAAAACCCAAACTAAAACCAATCCAAATGTGCAAAGACAGTGCTGCCTAAAACCAGACACCTCTGGAGGCTAAACCTGTGTGATACTGTGTATACACTAAGCCACTAGCTGTTGATCCAACGGAGAAGAGTCTTGTAATATTTATGAGTTTGTGACTAATGGCCCATTCACTTCAAGAGCGATAATTATAACGTTAACTATATTAGCATCAACACCGGCGGACGAAAACACTGTTTATCGTAAGCGCATGCTTATACGTAGAAGAGTCTTGTAATGTTTATGAGGTTTGTGACTAATGGCCCATTCACATCAAGAGCAATAATTATAACGTTAACTATATTAACCCTCTGGGGTCTAAGGTGTTTTTGGGGTCCTTGAGATGTTTTGATATGCCCTGACATTTGTGCTTTTTTCAGTTGTTTATAAACATATTAATGGCAAAGGTGTCATTGCACTCTATTTAGCACAAACAGGGCTACCATAATATGTGAGCAACATGTACATGTTTGTATTTTTGAGAGAATAATGTTTATGCATGGTTATTGAAAAAACTATGTTGTCGCCTAGTTGCTTCAAAATGATCTGAAAATCATCCTGCCTAATCATTCACATAAAATAATACATTGATTTAAATTTTGTAAGACACTTTTTGTTTGGAAAGGCAATATGCGTGGGGGCGTGAATGATCATGAATATGGTTGGAGTCTGTTTGAATGAGTGTGTGGACAGGTGTCTTTTATACAGGTAACAAGTTCAAACAGGTGCAGTTAATACAGGTAATGAGTGGAGAACAGGAGGGCTTCTTAAAGAAAAACTAACAGGTCTGTGAGAGCCGGAATTCTTACTGGTTGGTAGGTGATCAAATACTTATGTCATGCAATAAAATGCTAATTAATTACTTAAAAATCATACAATGTGATTTTCTGGATTTTTGTTTTAGATTCCGTCACTCACAGTTGAGAGTACAATATGATAAAAAATACAGACTTCTACATGCTTTGTAAGTGGGAAAACCTGCAAAATCGGCAGTGTATCAAAATTCTCCCCACTGTACAGTGTATATATATATATATATATATATATATATATATATTCTCTACAGAATTGGTTCAAAGTTAGAGTTGGAAACGTCTTGAAATGTTTTTGTCTTTTTCCACAAATTGTGTATGCATGCAAATTGTATTATATCCAAGGTAAACATTTCTAGTAATTGTGCAGTTAATTCTCATACTGTATTTTCATAAAGTTTTGGAATATGTATCCTCTCACCAAATTTGTCACTAATAAAACACAATAAAAATAATTTAAAGAGAAGGCTTATATTGGCCTATTAAGATTTTGTTTACATCTACCTTGTAAATATATTTTTTTCTATTTTATTAAAAAGGTTACAATTACAACAGCGATTCATATTTAAACAGTCTTTTTGCAAGCTGTAGTAAACAACAGCGCGTATCTGTGCCGTTCATTCATTCACACATGGATTGCCTCAGATCATTTGCATTTGAATAGCGCGCGCTCTCTGTGGGCGTGTTTACATTAGCAGATAATGAGCTATAATGAGCTGAACTGAGAACTTATAAATTACTTAATTTAAAAGAAGAGAATTCAAGCTTTATAAAGACATATATCTGTGTGACTGAGTATGCGCTGAGTTAGTTCATTTTTGGACGAATTTTCGCAGAACTCGTTTATTTTTCTTTATTTGGCGAAAAGCACAACACTTGTTTTTATTGTGAGTTAAAATATTGTGATACTTTATAGTATACACATAAAAAATAGATACTTAACAGGATCGAATGATGTACAACACTTATATGTAAGATCAAAAACAGAGTTTTTTGAAAAAAGACAAAAAGCAAGCTGTTATCGCCGGTGTGACCGTTGACCCCAGGGGGTTAACATCAACACCATTAGACAATAACACTGTTGTTATGGGTGGCTGCAGGAAGGCAGACGGAGACAAGGATATAATTCCAAAACAAAGGTTTAGTGGTAATTAAACACAGGACGGCAGAACAGGTAACACACACTAAATATAACTGAGATCGGACGAAGACTGACAGAACAGACAGAATTTAAATACAAACACAGATTACAGTGATTAACAGAACACAGGTGATACAGATGACGATGATGACTAAACAGGTGATACAACTGAACTGATAATGACAGTAACCATGGAGACGGAGGAGTGGCGGGAAAAGAACAAACGAAAGCAGGAGCAAAAGCTATGCAGAGGATTCTGAGGGACATGGCGATGCCGACGGCTCTGGCGACCGAGGCGCAGACGGGGATCCAGAAGGCCGCGGTGAAGCCGGAGCGACAGAGGACCAAGGTGGAGCTGGAGGGAGTGAAGAGCCCAACTGAGCCAGAGAATGTCAGAATGGAGAATGGCAGACCCGCGGCGACCCGCAGGGAGGCTGGGTGGGAGTTCAGAAGCAGGCTCAGGTTCTGGAATAGATTCAGGCTTGGAAACAGACTTAGGCCCAGGCTCTGGGACAGATACAGGTCTGGGAAAAGGAACAGTTCTAGGAACATGAACAGTTCTTGGGGCAGGAACAGGTCTAGGGACAGGAACAGGCTCTGACGTGATGGCGGCCATCCTGGCTGAAGGCTCAGGCGGTGTGGCGTCGGCGGCCATCGTGGCTGAGGACTCAGGTGACGAGGCGGCGGCCATCTTTGCCGAGGGCTCAGGCGGTGAGGCGGCAGCCATCTTTGCCGAGGGCATACACTGACACGTGACAGCTGTTTAATTGCAAGTGCATGCTTTAAATGCTCAAGCCAAAAATGCTTTGAAGTCAAATACTCTTTAAAGTCAAAGTGGAGAGAATTCTGATTGGCTTTCAATGTTTTTTATCGTTCATCAGCTGAAAACCCCCCACACATTTTGAAAGTGATTTCATCAATATCGTTCCTCTGTGTTGATATAATTATAGCTGTGATGTGGACTTTGCTATTCTCATAGAATTAGAAGCTCATAGCAGCTTATTAAAGATTTACCTACCAGTCCACACCAGAACGATAACTATATAAGTGCCCACACCAGCAGATGTTAATGTTCCGCTTAATATAAGCATGTGCTGCAGTTTTGTCATCTACCAATTTAAATGCTTTTTTACCATTTTTTAAAGGCAGATTTCTGCAGAGTTCTGATTGGCTGTCAATGTTTTTATCGTACATTGATATCATTCCTCTGTGTTGTCTTCTCTATAGCTGTGGTGTGGACTTCCCTATTCTCATAGTTCACACTAATGGTGCATTCCGTTTCCATTTACCTTGGAAGTGGGAAAGTCCTAGTTCCCAGTAGAAACGTTTAACTGGAACGCCCCCTCAAGTCAGAGTTGTGACTGGAAAACTCAGAGTCCTCCAGAATCCAATATGGCTGCTCAGCGCATAAATCATAGTGAAACTGTAGTGATGCATTGCTTACTAGCACTTCTGTTTGTCATGATACTTGTGGACATGATACTTCTGTGCAAAGTACCACTTTTGCATGTGTTTGTATTCCAAAAGGGCAAGCACATCAAAGGTTTGCCTGGAGTCGTCCATCTTGGTTTTCTGACCTGTGTCAATCTAAATTAACACGATGTCGATATTTCATGCTTTGAATATCACGATTATCGTCAACACCGGTATATTGCGACACCCCTATACGGAACAGATCGTGGAAGTGTAATGGAAGTTCCTCATTGGAAGAGACAGGATGGGTTATGAACGCGTAATATGAGGCATATGTGCAGCGAATGAGTCATAACAGCGATCACAGAAGTGAAAAAACACAGGCAGACATCGCTGGAAGCCGCTAATGCTCATCAGATCACGTAAATCAGTGGGAAATTAATATAAATGATGATTCTGTAAATGTGAAGTAAATGTATAAATATCAATACTGCAGATATGAGCACTTTTGGACAAAGCCAATGAACGCTGTTCAGTGAAGCTACGTGAACACAAATAAACCAGAGCAGACGTGACTGAATATGAATGCGTGTTGTTATTCTATTCAAAATATCAAAAAATGTTTGCACTCCTGACATAAATTAAGAAATTAATGTCACTGCAACAGAGTTTTATCAAATTATGAAACTAGAGTCTTAAATCTTTGTAATGATACTCAAGAGTGTGATATGACCATTATATTAAACTGACTTTATAAAAATGAGTTAAATCTTGTATAACTTACAAAAAAAAAGTTGAAAATTGCTTAACTTACTTTGATGAGTTTAAGCAATGTAAAAACATATGTTGTCATGACTTATTGATCAGCAAAAAAGTTATTGAACTTCGACAGAATTACAATGACATCAAGGCTGTAATGTGATTAGTTATCAAGTCTTGCTATCTCCCAATAATAAGACTTTAAAGTGGAGTGGAATTTGATTGGCTGTCAATGTATTTTTATCATTCATCAGATGAAAAAAAAAATTTCTGAAAGTGAAACAATGATTATTAAAGCTTTGTTGTCGTTCCAGTTATCGTCCCTGGTGTGGCCTTAAAAATCTTCATGCATGACAAAAACACATCATTACATTTAGGTAGAAAGCTTCAAACCGTGGTGTTACTAGCATGGTGGGCATTTTGGAATGAGAATAGAAACAGAGTTGAGCATTAATGAAATTCACTGATATTCCAGCATAAATATTAATGTCACTGTATATGCAGCACTGCTTTAAATCTGAACTGTTTTCATTGACCTCTGCCTCATGCCTTAAATTATACTTTCATTTCCTGCTTATTTCAAGCTGGAAACTAATCAATGAGAACGGGTTTAGTAAAAATGTCCACATGTCTCAGAAACCATATTCCCTCTGGCGCTATTCAAATCTAGTGCTCTGGAATAAGTGGAGTGCACAGTGCATTTGCAATCATTCAATCCCACCTTTGACACCATATATTTAATTCCAGTTTAAACATGCTAACGAGTAATTTGCTTAACCCTACAGTATTAGTTTACACTAAGTGACCAAGCTGGCATAACTGAGCAGTTGTTTGAGAAGTCTTAATGTGTGGTTACTTACAGCACTTACAGGTTTGCTTGATTTGATTCATAACTTGCACATGAACACTGACACTTAAGATAATAAACTGAGGAAATATTATTTCTTTCCTTATCTGTGATAGGGAATTCACTACTGTGGTATCGGGCTTTCTTTAAGCAATTCTCTGACGCCTTAGCCTTTGCAAGTTCTAAGCTATTGTCAGTGTGATAGATCCATTCGTGTTGTTTGCGGCACGTCTGAACCCAGGCTACTTTAAATTCATCACCGTTTTGACCAGCGGGAGGAATACACTCAAATCATGTCTCAAGAATGCTCTCTCAGCCACTCTAGGCATGTTTGCAAGGGAAAGGAATATCAAAAAGTGCCTTAAACCTGTCTGCGGAGTAAGCTTACAATACTGAGGAAATTGTTTTTTTCCAGATCTGCGTTTGTCATGAACTTCTACCTTTATAGAAACAGCATGACAGATCATTCACCGAAAATACTAAAAGCTAGACAGATTGAAAAAAAAAAGTAAGAGTTTAAGACTTTATTTTTTTCCAGTTAAAATTTCGAAACATTCTTAAGTCAAGATATATTTACAGATATTTATAAATTTAATAGATTCAAAATTACGAGAGTTTATATTTAAAGTAGAAAAATATCTGCCAATGAGATAAAAATGTATTAATAACTTATTGTTAGTTTATTTGTCAAATATTTTTTTCTTGTTTCAAACAAAGCAATTTATTTAGCTAAATTCAGAAACAAAACTTTTATTTTGTTTCCATTTTGATAAGAATGTTTAGATATTTGTAAATAGAAAACAAGACAAAAATTTAGTTAAAAAAATCATGATTTTAAATTATTATTAAT
Organism: Squalius cephalus; assembly: GCF_949319135.1. Taxonomy (NCBI): domain Eukaryota; kingdom Metazoa; phylum Chordata; class Actinopteri; order Cypriniformes; family Leuciscidae; genus Squalius; species Squalius cephalus. The sequence goes on from NC_137123.1 coordinate 21,286,442, forward strand.
ATTATTAAATGTTGAAATGAACCAACTTTGATTATTAAATGTAGTATTGTTTATTCATGTTAACTGCAATTATCTAACCAACAAAATCGTTAACACTTAATAAGTATACAGTAATAAAGTACTTACAAATAATTTGCAAACTATTAGTTTATAGTTAATTCATAGTTTATATATTGTAGTCTCTCTTTTGTTCATATATGACTATACTATAAACAAATAGTGACTTATTCATTCATTGTCACTGTAATTAACAGTATGATTCATTTTTAATTAGCTCATTTATAAAGAGTTTGGCCATGTTTGTTATGCTTTGTTAACAACTTATTAACCAAAAAAAGTGATGTATTTAAACCAGTAGTAAAGTCGTTGTTAATGGTTATTTGGAGTAAATAGTTCTCACTTTAACCTTTATTGGATATATACAAAATTGACTATCAATATGTTATACTGTATGTAAATGTATGTGTGGTACAAAAAAAATACATACAAATACTCATGAGATCACGTTAAAATAGATCAGTTAGGGTTAGGATACTGTCGCGATTTTGGGTTTTGTTCTTGTCATGTTTCTGTGTCTTGTCATGCTTCATGTCTGTCATGTGATTCCCTGTTTGTCATGTGATCCTGCATGTGTCTTGTCATTGGTTAATTGTCTGATCATTGTTCAGGTGTCCCTTGTCTTGTCTTTAGTCTGTGTATTTAAGCCCTCATGTTTGTCATGTGTCTTTGTCTAGTATTAATTCCTGTAACCACTGTTGTGCGAGTTTTGTTCATAGCTTTTTGTCTTGTTTCATGCCACGCCATGCTTTTGTTTCATGTTTTTGGATTATTTTGTCAATGAATTAACTATAAACTAATAGTTTGCAAATTATTTGTAAGTATAAAGTGTTCCCATGAAATATTTTACCAAATAAGTGTTACCAAATAATCAAGCGCTTCAACTTACTTGAAATGTCACACATTAGAATTATAACTCAAATATCTCCATTCTTCTTTGACTTCAAAATGAATTTAATAATTAATAATTCAGAATGACCAAGTACAGAATTGTGGCTATGGAGAATACCCATAAGCCCTTGAATAATTGATGTATTCTCGGTCAAAGCATAGTAATTTATAGGGACATTAGATAGATGTTCTTAATGTTAGAGCTATTTTGAGTAAAACCAATACTTATACTACCAAAAACAAATATGAAATAGATAACTTATCTGCAACTTAAATCATTAAGCTAGAGCACATTATAGGTAAACAGGATAACAGATGTCTATGGAGAAAGACATGCAATTTCTAACCCACTTAGCTGAGAGTATATTTACTTTTTAAAATAATTATATTAGTTTGCATCCTTTGCATAAGATCAGCCATATTTTACAGTAAAAGTACCATTTAAATCAGAATTTAATTAATTTCTACAACACTAAGTATTTACTGTGTTGGTGTTACCACAGTATTGGTCTAATCAATTACTGAATAATTGTGTAATTAACTAAAAACAGCTAGTTTTATGACTGCCAGTTAAATTTGCCCCTTTATGCACTAAATACCGATGACTGTTTCAGCACCTGCTAACTACACATCTGAATCTTCACTTAGCCGCAAACAGATTAAAAACAGAAGCTGAAAAACATAATCAGGGAATAATAAACAGCAGGACAATAATAAATGGAGGTTAATGGCTAAATTTGTTAGCTAATGAGACTTTTCACAATCACTTAGAAATGTGCATGTAATGCATGAGCTGTTCTTCTACAGATATTTCACTCCAGAACTGTCTCCTTAAAAGAGATTCATTTTGACCAGCAGGCACAAAATTACGCCGGAACTGTCCAAGGTGCTGGCCTTTCATATGCAGTCCTCACCTCATCTGTCTCAAGACACCCAATTTAAAGAGAATCATTTGGAGGGGGGAAATAGGATCATGGAGCTTTTGTTAACGTGAGTCTCTGCAGGCAGAAATTCTTAAATTCTACCCCCAAAAAAATGAGGCAGCAACATCAATTAGCATGTGGGAGTATAAATCAAATTAATGTAAGAAATAGGGTGACCTGAGCGCAAAATACTATGAGAAAATGGTATCAAAATGCATTTACATCTGCACTTGGTGAGAAACACTGATTGTCTGGAATCTAATTAATATTTAAAATGTGTAAAATGCACTGTGACAAACAGCATTTTAAGAAACACACACACAGACACGTACATTCATATATGTAAGAATTATGTAAATAGCATATTCACTCCTTGCACGATGCATCGTTTCTTATCAAGACTTTTCACCAATCCACCATTTGGGGAAAAAATAGCCACTTAGACAAAAAAATATATATCTACTTAGTGCACTTTAATGTAACACACTACATTTGGAAGAAAAGTGCAGATCCAAGACAAGATACTTAGACAAAATGCTGATGAAGGCATTAAAGGACTTTGCATTGGATATAGCTGGAAGCACAGTGAAATGCATCATTAACAAGCACAGAAAGTGAGGAATAACTATATATCTCACTGTAATTAAAAAATGGATGTCAATGGCAGCCTATTACACCTCATCTGAAGAGCATCCTTGGACATTTAGTAGAATGATTATATAGTTTAAATGAAACCCAAACTAAACTTTGGGCTCCACTGTTATCTTGGTGGCAATAGCATCAGGTTTGAGCGTATTTACAGGGTTAAAATTCTGTCGATTTTTACAATGAAATTGAAAGTATAAATGTCGTTTTGGGATTATATTTCAAAACGTTGTTTTTTTTGGAGATTTATTTCCACATATGAATGAGCCCTGAAACCGATCTGAGAATAACGGAATACATATGCTTTTATCCGATCGGTCATATCCAATCTGTGCCACATGGGAGGAAAAAAAGTTCACTTGAACTATGTAATGTAAATGCGGTCTAATATTCTCACATATAACCATGCTATATGCTGTAATACAGTAAAAAGAGTCAAAGAGGAATGTTTTCCCAGCCCTAGATACAGAAAACAGTTACATCATTCACATAGTTGTCTGTTGTAGAAACAATGTCAAGGTTTATAGTGGCCTCTATAAAACAGAAACATTGGAGCAGGGGCATCAAACTTAGTTCCTGGAGGCCCAAAGCCCTGCTGAGTTTAGCTTCAACTTTAATTAAATGAACCTGATCCAGCTAATCAAGTCCTTCAGGCTTATTTGAAATCTGCAGTATTGGAGCAGTAGGAACTAAACTCTGGGAGCTGTGTTTGACACCCCTGCCTTAGGGGGCGTTTACACCACACCGTTTTCAACAAAAAACATTCATTTACATTACAATGGTATTTTGGGAGACTGAAAACACATCATTTTGAAAACGGGTTTCAAAGTGCAAGTTTTTGAAAACGATATTGTTATCGTCTCGGTGTAAACTACAAAAACGGTGACGTCATGCGCATGCGTATTACATATTGGCTGTGTCCGAAAACTTGTTGCCTCGCTGCCCTATCAGGTAATGACTTTGCAGGCACGAAGGTACCTCACAAAACTGATTTCAGAAAGACTTCTGAGGCAGCGTAACCGTCTAATGATCTACAGTAAAATTGGTGCTTTGTTGAAAACTAAGTGAATATTTAATTACTACTATAGTAATTTCTCACTAGAGATGACATCAAAAGTGGAAAACGTTGGTCAAAAATGTATATTTAGACACAAACTGACCACCAACTGCAACTTTCAGATGCCATCTTTCTTTTTTTTAGCTTAACTGTCATGGATATCAAAGGCAGTGAAGGATCATCTGCCTTCAAGAATAGATCAGATGAAGGTATAATGTATAAGTATAATGTCTGCACCAAATTTTTTTTAAAAAGATTGTTTCCCGACAAGTTTCCTAAACAGAGTTATTGATACCTCAAAATCTCACCAATGGTTGGGCCAATGCTTCCATGTTTGCCTGGTTGGAGAGCTCACTAGCAACAACCTATTAATGGCGGTACTTATAGTCGTCTCTGTATATTAAGCTGTACTTTAAATGGGTTAAACATTGAAAATAATGACACACTTCTACTTTAAAGGACCCCAAAAGACTTATTAACTCCCCAGCATTGGGCTGTCTCTTGCTCTCTCACAGGCCGAGTAGCCAATCTCCCGTCCAGTCAAGGAATTCATTACAGGTCAAAACAACCTAGCGCTCTTTGAAGCAGTGCCCATTACTCTTTGCTAGACATTTTAGGAGGTCTTACTTGCATGAAAGAACACAACCGCTCTTGGGAATCTCTGCAGATCTAGGTCCAGCAGAGTGGGCTTTGCCCCTTTGAACCGCCACGAGTCAACTTCCCTTACCCAATTTTTCATGTTATCCAGATAAATAGAAACAGTCAAACTGAACTGGGGTCCGGTGATAAATTCTCAAAGACCTACTTGTCTAAATCCAGTTGTTGGCATTTGGTCAGACGTAGGCGTTAAAAAGGGACTTTACAAATATCTTTGTTTGATTCGAGAGCCAAATATGCAAATGGTTTGGGAGTCTAAAAACAGGCCATTCAAAATCAGTCTCTTCACAATTTAGATTAATATTGAATATAGAAGAGCACATATTTCGCACTCGTTACGTCTCTCAAGCTAAACAGCTTTTGACTGCTGTTTATATTCTGACTCAGCTTGTTCCAATTGTTCATGACAGGCTCTCACAAAACAATGAAAACGCAACGCTAAAGTTAGCCAAGCAAACAAGCCATCCAATGAGTCCTAATTTCTAGTCTAATACGAGTAAGAGATTATCAAGGTCGCACAAGCTAAGCTAAAAGCTTCCCGCTCTCCCACACGTTAGCGTTTAAACATAGTGAGTCATAGGTGCCCGATCTCACAGTACTCCAAAGCACAGCCCGTTTGTGTTTGTGTGCAGCCAGCCATTCTTGTTTTTTGATAACCCTTTCAAGCGGAGAGCGTCGTATTAATAGTCTCCCAGCAGTGTGGCAGCTCCGGCATTTATATATTTATATCTGCGCACAAAAGCAAGCCGCCGTCTGTCCCTATTGATTTATAGCATTATGAGCAAAAATTGCTTTGTTTGAACCTTTTCTGACCTCTTGGCCACTCTGTGATGCATCTTTAAACGCTCGCTTCCTCTGTTCACGACCTGTCGCTTATACGTTCCGCTGTCAAATCACAGTTGTTTAGCTTATCTCAACCCCTCCCCGGTAAGAGGGGCCCGTTTGGAAATAAACCGAGACTTTTGCGGCTACAATAACACAAAAGCGCACACGACTGCAATGCTAATGCAGCGATAAGAGGGGATGTTCAGATTTACAGAGGAGAGACAGATGCTGAATTTGGATGCTCTTGCATATCAATGGAGATGCTGCAAGTGGAGCGTTTAAAATATGCCATTAATGGCATTTCTCCAATTAGGTATCAAGCCCAGAATCAATGGCACTGGATTGAAATAATTACAAAAAGTATGCAAATACCAACGCTATGGATCGAGGATCCTGGGGGAATTGGTTATCCTCGCCGGTCGGAATGGGAAACAGTCTGTGTTCATTATGATTAACCTTTTAGGGTCATTCCACGTTAAAAGCGCAGTCAGTTATGGCCTGTCTGATGTAAGGTAACAGGGCAGATGTACAACAACCTCCATTATCATTGAAAAGGCTGTTCTATATTTAAGCAGTAGTGTATTTAACCAGTAACAGCATAGCCATGAGGGCCTTATTGCTTTGTGAGTGAGTGAGTGAGTGAGTGAGTGAGTGAGTGAGTCAGTGAGTGAGTCAGTGAGTGAGTGAGTGAGTGAGTGAGTCAGTGAGTGAGTGAGTGAGTGGAGTGAGTGAGTCAGTGAGTGGAGTGAGTGAGTGAGTGAGTGAGTGAGTGAGTGAGTGAGTGAGTGAGTGAGTGAGTGAGTGAGTGGAGTGAGTGGAGTGAGTGAGTGAGTGAGTAAGTGAGTCAGTGAGTGAGTGAGTCAGTGAGTGAGTGAGTGGAGTGAGTGAGTCGGTGAGTGGGTGAGTGAGTGGTGAGTGAGTGAGTGAGTGAGTGAGTGAGTGAGTGGAGTGAGTGAGTGAGTGAGTGAGTGAGTGAGTGAGTGAGTGAGTGAGTAAGTGAGTGAGTGAGTGAGTAAGTGAGTCAGTGAGTGAGTGAGTGAGTGAGTCAGTGAGTGAGTGGAGTGAGTGAGTCAGTGAGTGGAGTGAGTGAGTGGGTGAGTGAGTGAGTGAGTGGAGTGAATGAGTGAGTGAGTGGAGTGAGTGAGTCAGTCAGTGAGTGAGTGAGTGAGTGAGTGGAGTGAGTGAGTGAGTGAGTGAGTGAGTGAGTGAGTGAGTGAGTGAGTGAGTGAGTGAGTGAGTGAGTGAGTGGAGTGAGTGAGTGGGTGAGTGAGTGGAGTGAGTGGAGTGAATGAGTGGGTGAGTGGTGGAGTGGAGTGAGTGAGTGAGTGAGTGAGTGAGTGAGTGAGTGAGTGAGTGAGTGAGTGAGTGGAGTGAGTCAGTAGTGAGTGAGTGAGTGAGTGAGTGAGTGAGTGAGTGAGTGAGTGAGTGAGTGGAGTGAGTGAGTGAGTGAGTGGAGTGAGTGAGTGAGTGGGTGAGTGAGTGGAGTGAGTGGAGTGAATGAGTGGGTGAGTGGTGGAGTGAGTGAGTGAGTGAGTGAGTGAGTGAGTGAGTGAGTGAGTGAGTCAGTGAGTGAGTGAGTCAGTGAGTGAGTGAGTCAGTGAGTGAGTGAGTGTAAACTATGTGCAGTGATATAAAGAGTCCAAAAGTCTGAGACCATTAACAATATATTTATATTGAAGTTATACTATAATATCATATAACATAATGAGTGAAAGGTTCCAAATCAAGAGTTTAGTATGTCCTTCTTTTTTTTACTGACAGCTGCATTCAAGCTGCACAAAATCCACAAGTGCAAAACTTCCATAAGTTCAAAAGAGCAAGAACATCTGACCTTTTGTAGAAAGTATTTCACATGATCAGATGTCACGGATGACCTCAAAATATTGCATATTTTACATCTTAACTTTTCATTGTATTAAGCGGTTTCAAACTGCACACTACCTAGATGAAGATGTTGTTTGGCATCATAGCTGATACTTTGTGTATTTTATCACATCTGAAATGTAATATTGAACAGTCAGCATCCATGAAATAAACTATAATCATATTAATTTAATTAGCCACAATTCAAATATCTAAATCATTACCATTGATTTGTACAATTGGGGTAAACTGTTAAGAATTACGGTTTTCCCACTGACAATGGTTTAGCGCCCAATTCATTAAAGCAATTATGCAAATCAAGTAACGAAGCAAGCATTCCCATAAAATCTATGCTCTAGGCAATCCCGATCCTCTGGAGTGTTAGGTTGATCTACTATGACTGGATTTTGGATATATAACATTTCATGATCTATAGAAATTGTGCATGCCTCTAAAATAAAATTCCCTTCGCCACCTGCTGTTTTCCACAGATGGTAATAGTGTTAATTGCACCAGGCAAAATAACTCTTTTACAAAGGAGTTTGTGAATAAGGCTCAAACTAGAAGCCCAATTTACATAGAAAGGAGGTGCGTTAGTGCAGAAGAGAATGACAGCAAATGGGTGGATAGTCAAGATGCAGGCTCATGTCAAAATTACCAGTTAAATTGCACCAAAACCCAGTATCCAAATGTTTATTATACATATGGCATTTGTAATGCCAGGTGGAATGTAAAAGAACCGTCATCATCTCCACAAACCTGAGTGAATGTCTTTTCAGGCGAAGCACTCGACCAGAGGAGGGAAATAATTTGACTCTGAATGTGGATGTGATTCAGCAGTGAGTCAGTAACATGCAAACACAAACCATGGCTAATCCCCAGCTAGACCTATTTTAAGTGATATCTGCGAGAGACACGAGTCTCCTCCTTGTTTAATGATGTGGTTTTGAGCAGAAGAGGCATTTGGAGCCATGCAACATTCCAAAGAACCAACATCTGATCAGCGTTAATCTCGCCAACGAAATTACTTGCAAAAATGTTCGTTGATGAAGGATTTCTTACCTGGTTTCCAATGTAAAAAATGTTCTTTATTGTAGAAAAAGGTTCTTCAGATTATTAAAATGTTCATTACAATAAGAAAAAAACATGGTTCTTTAAAGAACTGTTCTCTGAAAGGTTCTGTGAGGAACCAAAAATGTATCTTCTATGACATTGTTTCTCAACTGGTGGGTCCCAAAAAATGGATGGCAAGAACGTTTTGAGGGGGGTCGCGAAGTGTGTATATAAAGAAACAACAAAAAATTAAAGCTGCAAGCAGCATTTATCGGGGTTCAAGCAATTAAGGCCTTTAAGGCGTTTAAGCACAAAAGCATCAAAAGTTATTAAGTTTTATTTAGCAAGCATGTAACCACTGACATCATAGATGGAAAAGACCATTTACAGCCAATACAGGCAATGTACCATATAGGAAATATATGGTTTTAAAGCTTTTTAACAGTTATAGCGCCACTTATGGTCCGATCTCCATAAAATTTGGCATGCTTGTTAATGATGTTATGTCACATATGCTCACCAATTTTTGTGAAGTTCTGAGTTTTCATTTGGGATTTATAGGCTTCTTAGTGTATTTTGCCACGCCCCTTTTCTAAATAACCCTGTTATAGCCAACCAAATGCAAAAGGTCAACTTTTTTTCGATAATTATTGATCTAGAGAGTCCAGAGAATTGTCCTAGACTGGTCTGGTTCCGATCGGGCCAAAAACCAGGGACTAGTTCGCAAAAGTAGGTTTCGGACAAAATTCGACATAGCAGAAAATTTTTCCTGCCTAAATCGAAATTGGAGATAGCCATTTTGTCCGCCTTGAGCCAGGGATCACAGTAGTGTAAGACACTTGAGTCTATGGGCGATTGTGTACTTTTGGTCGCTGCAGCGCCACCTATGGGCCAATCGGGGTCATACTCTGATAGGTTGTCCCCAAATTGAGGCCTACCATCTGGCCAGGTTTCACGTCTCTAGGCCTTACGGTTTGGGCTGCACGATGCGTTTTACGAATCCTTACAATTACAATAGGGTTTCAGCATTTCATGCTTGAACCCCTAAAAAGTTGTTCTAAATGTCATCCTAAATAAAAGTAATTCAAGTTACACAAACACAATACTACAAGCAGTCTGCTCAATGAACAAATGCACAACTTAACCAAATCTAAGTCATATGCATGTAAATATGCCGCTGACTATTCATGTTTAACTTAAATGTACACACTGTTTTCAAAATGTGTATGATTTTATAAGTAAAAACCTATTTTCATTTACTAAAACTGTCATTTCAGAGAGAGTACCATCAACAAAATAAATAACGACATGAGAAAGTATTGTTCATCAAAACACAAACTGTAACTGTCTTGACTGTATGAAAAATGACTATAAAAAATTGAAACGGCATCTGTTGCTATGATGATCATTTTTCTCATGTCTGTGAAATCAAATACTCTGCAATATAGTTGATTTCATTTGTTATTTTTGTGCATTATGACTCTGAGAATGCTGTGTGCTGACATTTGACGCAGTACACGTTGTAATTTCCTCTCTTTCCTGGCAGCATTTATTAAGGGCCCAGTAATTGAACCTCAGGAGGCTAACTTACAGAAGCTTAGAGAGGTGTTTTTAACTGCACTTACACAATCTTTTAATGCCTCTAAAATCTTCTGGTGACTTCCTGCTAGCAGGTCAGAAACACTCACTAACCACTGCAGCATAAACAACACAAATGCGCACCAAGCGTACGCTTCAAGAACCGCAGATGTATCTAGATATAGACAACACATTTGTATTTGACAGATACTATAAATCTGCAGAACTGAACTCATTTATTTAAACATGCCAAAGAGGAAATGGACTGATACCGATCAGCAAGCGTCAAGTGTACTGTTTCACTTACTAAGCCAAGTAATTACCAAATGCCATGATGTTGAATCAGCTTTTTTTGTTTGTTTCAAACATCACAGCATGATATTTTTTTATATTTAAGAAATATATAATAAGTTAGAAAATAAATAAAAAATGAAAATGAAAGAAATAGTATAGAGTGGGAAACACTTTACAATAAGGTCTCATTTGTTAACATTAGTTAACGTTAGTTAATAAAAATACAGTGTATGTTCATGTTAGTTCACAGTGCATTAACTAATGTTAACTAGAATGTATTAGTAAATGTTGATATTAACATTAACAAAGATTAATAAATGCTGTATAAGTGCAGTTCATTATTAGTTCATGCTAACTAATGTAGTTAACTAATGTTAACTAATGAACCTTAGTGTAAAGTGTTACCAAAATTTTTGATCACAGTGCGTAAACCAAAGTTAACAGATAAAACAACTGATCTTAAGAATTGTATGAGTAAATGTTGAGATTAACATTAGCTAAGATTAATCAATGCTGTAGAAGTAGTGTTCATTGTTAGTTCATGTTAACCAACTAATGCTAACATTAAACCTTATTGTAAAGTGTTACCATAATGCTTATAAAGCCAAGTAGTCAGATCGGAAAAAAGAAAAAAAGGAATTAGTGACTATTAGCCGAAAAAGGAAAGTCAATTCAGAGGCGGACATTGATAAATTATTTTCTTAAATCAAGCACATTAAGTCCAAGAAAAGGCATTAAGAAAGAAAGTGTGCCAATTTTGAGCACCATATTGACTTTATGCATTCATTATCTCCATGCAAATTGCGAGTTCTTGGTTTCAACTTGATTTGCATTTGCTTTTACAGAAGAATACTTTTGTTCGAGGCAGCGAAAGAACAGGTGTTGGAAGTTTTTGGCAAGCTAACAGTAAGTTTGAGATGATGGTTCTGCTTAAATGAAATGCTGCATCTGAGCCTCAAACGCTGCTGTTGTCATAACAGTCATAACAGCATTTTGTATACTGTCAGAGCTCAAGTAACAACAGCTTCTGTGCAGAACACCAGATCAATCACAGTTCAGTACGTAAAAAAAAAAAAAAAAATGCTAGAAAGACGACCAACCGCAAGATGCGATTAGTATGAAAATTCTACACTCACTGAGGAAGCAAGGATGACCAGTAACATCACATTCATCCTGTCATTTGCACACTGTATGTTGACAAAGAGGAGATGAACGTTAAGAACATATACGTTCAGGTCCATCTCAGAACCTTCAGTGTCGTCTTCACATAAAAAAACAAAACAGCGAGTCAATAGCTTCTGAGAAAGCCGTTTAAAAGCTAATTGAAACAATTTTCTCTTGCTGCAGGGGAGGCCAAATTACGTCTTCTTTGAACTGCAAGATTGGGAAAAGGAAATTCTCTGAGTGAACATAGAGCAATTGCTCAGAGACTGCGAGAGAAAAGGCAATCGTGAGAGAGACAGCTGTAAAGCAAATGGCCATTTCTCTGTCATTACTGTGCTTTACATTACACTTTCATCATATATGACGCCGTGCCCACCGCTGCCTTTTGGTTATCTCAAGAACAATAGCAACATAAAATAAATATTGAACTGCAAAGAGAAGTCATACAGTGACTCTATATGTAGAAATAGCTATGTAAAGTGATATTAGTGGAATTCAATTGGGGCACGAGGCATCACGTAGACAAGGTACGCATCCCATTAACAACGCTGAAGGCTACTCAAAAGTTAATGGGGATACGACGGGACAGAGACATTTGCATTTAAATTGGAACAACTTCCAAAATCCCATCGACCCACAGGAGTCGAGTGGTGGAGAGGATGGAGTGATTGTAGAGACAGCATCAATGTGAATCCACTCTGAGGTAGGATAGAAAGACATTCATCCATAAATCCTCTCTAGAGAGCAACGGATACAGACTCAGAAGCACATTGGTGCACCATTCGTGTCCACGTCTGTATACTTAAATTACAAATTGTTTTTACCATCATGGCCCCGCTGTCGTCACAGACACCTTATTATACCATTTTTGTACAATGCTTTAGGTAATTAGCCTGACGTTCTAGATTCTAGTCAGAATATGAGTCTGATACTGCTCCATTGGGCTGTGATTAAAGGGGTGGTATAATGCCCTTTTCACAAGACATAAAATAAGTCTTTGATGTCCCCAGAGTGTGTGTGTGAAGTTTTAGTTCAAAATACTCCACTGATATTTTTATATAGCATGTTAAAATAGTCACTTTTTGAGGGTGAGCAAAAACGCACCGTTTTTGTGTCTGTTCCTTTAAATGCAAATGAGCTGCTGCTCCCAGCACAGAGGGCGGAGCTTCAAGAGCTCATGTCCTTTTACCTCAAACAGACATGCAATGAAAATTTCAAAAACTTTTAGCCTTTTATGTTCAAACCGAAGTCAGACAATGATGGAGAGACTGAAGAAGAAGTGACAACATGTAGACAACATTTCTGAATGGTTTTGGTGAACTTATGTAGCTTATGTGTAGTTATCTTCTAGTCATTGATTAGCATATTCTGTCTTGATAATATATAAATTGTGTTCCCGGGGGTGGGTTTATGTAAATTGTAGGGTTAGTGATGTCACTTACCCGGGAGGAATGTCATGTAGTCCCTACCAGCCGTTTGTTGTAGTCCTTAAAAAGCAATTTCTTTAAAAGCAAATATCTCCCTTTGCTTTGAACTTTGAGCGTTGTAACTTTGCAGATGATGTTTAAGCTCAAACAGCAACTTTACACAAAAGTAACTAAAGTTAGAAAAGTGAAATCATATTCAACCACCCCTTTAAAGGGCGTGTTTCAACCGAACCAGGAAAGAAAATCCCTCTGCACTTAATTGGATAGACCTACAACCAGGGGGGTAATCTATCAGCCGGAAACTGAAGCTTCCACGGGGGCCGCCATTGATTAGCAGACCATCACCTGCTGTTAGCATTCCATTGACTCCCATTCATTTTGGCGTCACTTTGACAGCGAATAACTTTACATCTTTTACATCTTTACAACTCTACAGGCGTTTAAAGACTCCATTTGTCCATTATTTATTTCTAAAGAAACACGAAAATGTATAAAAGGCTCCATTACCTTGCATCTTACATTATGGCCCCGTAGAAGCAGTTTTTGTAAAAATAGGCTAACGATTGCGTCATAACCACGCGACTCTCTGTCGCACAGTAGAGAAATTACCGTATAGACAGGAGGAGAAGCTCGCAGGCAATCTTGGGGGATGTGGAGGCAAAATGACAAAATAATTAATCAGAATACTTAGCAAAAGTTGCTCTTGCTCCTAGCTCATGGACACCCAGGGCCGTCCATAAGGGGGGATAAAGGGGAACGTTTTCTGGGGCCCAGCTGCTAGAGGGGGCCCATGCAGTCCAGCTATAAATGTTCATCCTAAATTTAAGCAAAAGTAACCATATTTTATTTTGAACCAAAATAGCACCATTAATTGTTGAAAGTGAGAAAAATATGCATTTTATTTAATGTTGCTTGAGTAAAATGTAGCCTGTGTCATAATGAAACACCCCTTTCCTGAAAATGGTCTGAGCTATTTTTTGTTGTACTTAATATCGTGAGCGGGCGCGGGCGCCGTGAGCGCTGAGCGAGCAGCAAGTACGAGTAGTGAGTTGTCGTCGAAAAAGATGGATAAAGCAAAAAAGCTGGCTGGGGCTAAACAGAGAAAAAGAAAGAGGGAAAAGGAGATGGCATGTCATTGTCAATTGATGAGACAGCAGCTAAATAAGTGGATGAAAGGCAACAGGTAGGATTTAAAGTGTGACGTCCAGGCATGTAGATCCATCTGGCCATCAGGACTACCGGGAGATTCCCAGTGGGCCGACGTGCTTTTTGGGCCGATGCATCCCATACTTTTTCTTTTTTTGTCTTAACGGCCCATAAAACTGTACATTCGTTTTGTTTTGTTTTGCTTAATCGGTGGCGCTGGGTTAGTGCCGGTGTAATGCATTGGTCAAAAAAAGTCAGCGTTAGTTTTTTTTCTGAAACACCGGCTCATGAAACAAGTAGATCAGCGGCCCACTGGTTCTTTGGAACTATACGGTTATCCGGACCAGTGACGGGTAGGTTTAGGGACGGGGTTAGGGGTAGGCCATCGTATGGTCCAGATAACCGTATAGTACCGGTTATTTTCTTGATGGTCACTGGGCTGGCCCAATCACATCTTTAATGTGAAGTATAGAAATATACTCTTTCAAGTATAGAAATTAGTACAAAACTAATTATGAAAGTTTCCTTTATTTTTCAGTGCATTTGTTTTACAATATATGGCTATTATATCATGGGATTAATATTATCATGTAGTAGTGTAATGTAGACAGACACTGTAACTAAAAGAGATTTTAATTTTTAATTTGCACACGCAATATGGGTTGGAGTTTTTAATTTTGAACTCTCAAAGTGCACCAGATTGATGAATTTAACATTAAAAAGCACAACATTTTCTTACGGGGGGGGGGGGGGGGGGGGGGGGTGCAGAGGTCCACTCACCACAGCTTTACCAAAAATCCTGTAAGAAACACTGGTATTGCTTTGGCAATGCAGTTTATATATATATATATATATATATATATATATATATATATATATATTTATATTTATTTATTTATTTATTTGATTCATCACTGTGGAGTATAGTTCAATTGTAATAATAAATGACATTTTTTTTTTACTTATAATAATCTATTAACTCTCACTCGTTCCTACTCACTCATCATTACATGCCACACTTTTTTTTTTTTTTTTTTTTTTTTTTTTTTTTGTCACTCAGTGACAGCAAAATTGTTGCTGCATAGGCCTACCCTTCTGACACTGGGTATTTGCGCCCCTAAGTCTCTCTCAGTTAAATGTATGTGTTAATGTAGGAGAGAGAGAGAGAGAGCACACGCATGATATGAGTAGCCTATAGCAGATTTGGGGAGGGCCAATTCACTGGACCTTTTCAGGGGCCCAGTCATTTCTGTGGGCGGGCCTGTGGACACCTCCTACTCACACTCTCCGTCTCTGCAAGTTTCGGAAGGGAATGATTCAGATTTCTCTTGGCACAGCTACTAGCAGACAGACAGGTTGCTCACGTCACATCTACGTCGTCAAGCTCAGTTTAAGTCTGCGCAGTACGCTCAGCCATCAGGAAGTGAGTGCTTCTAATTGACTTCACTTTTCTCTGTTGAATCCAATGCTGTGTCCATTTCTTTTACTGTCTATGCCAACAACCAATCAGCGCAACAGAGTAAGTGACGTACAGTGGTGGTCAAAATTGATGGCACCCCTGATAAATATGATAAAAAATGGCTGTAAAAAATAAATCTGCATTGTTTATCCTTTTGATCTTTCATTCAAAAAATTCACAAAAATCTAACCTTTCATTGAAGTAAAAGAATTGAAAGTGGGGGTAAATCACATTATAAAATAAATGTTTTTCTCCAAAACATGCTGGCCATAATTGTTGGCAGCCTGTTATTAAATACTTTTTGCAACCTCCTTTTGCCAACAGATCTGAGTTTTCTTCTATAATGCCTGATGAGTTTGGAGAACACCTGACAAGAGATCAGAGACCATTCCTCTATACAGAACCTCTCCAGATCCTTCAGATTCAGAAGTTCATGTTGGTGCTTCTTTTCTTCAGTTCACTCCACTCATCAGGTCAGGGGACTGTGACGGTCATGGCAGAAGCTTCATTTTGTGCTCAGCTACCCATTTTTGTGTTGATTTTGATGTTTGTTTTGGATCGTTGTCCTGATGGAAGATCCAACCACGGCCCATTATAAGATTTCTAGCAGAGGCCGTCAGGTTTTGATTTTTATCTAACCCATAATACCATGTATCTGAACAAGATGTCCAGGACCTCCAGCAAATAAATATGCCCACAACATATAAGATCCAGTAGTATATTTAACCATAGGCATGGGGTACTCTTCATCCCTGTTTGCACCAAACACATCTGCTGGGTTTGCTGCCAAAAAGCCCCCCCTTTTTTTTTTTTATCTGACCATAGAATCCGGTCCCTTTTGAAGATCCAGTCGTGTCTGACAACTGAATATGCTGGAGTTTATTTTTGGAGGAGCGAGGAGGATTTTTCTTGAAACCCTCCAAAACAACATGTGGGGATGTAGGGGTTGTTTGATCATTTTTTTAGGCTTTCTGACCCCCAAGACTCAACTAATCTCTGCAATTCTCCATCTGTGATCCTTGAAGAGTCTTTGGCCACTCAAACTTTCCTCCTCACCATCCATTAAGACAATATAGACACACGTCCTTATCCTGGCAGATTCGTAACATCTTTAGTTGATTATAACTTCTTAATTATTGCCCTGATGGTCAAAATGGGGATTTTCAATTCTTTAGATATTTTCTTACAACCACTTTCTATTTTGTGAAGCTCAACAATCTTTTGCTGCACATCAGAACTATATTCTTTGGTTTTACTCATTGTGATGGATGAGCAAGGGAATTTGGCCTTTGTGTTTCCTCATATTTAAACTCCTGTGAAACAAGAAGTCATAGCTGGACAATTTCATGTTCCTAGTCACCCTGGTGTACTAAAAAAGGTAAATATTAATGGGAATATACTGTACTTCAGAGATATTTTTCTCATAAAAAATTCTAGGGGTGCCAACAATTATGGCCAGCGTGTTTTGGAGAAAAACATTTATTTCATAATGTGATTTACCCCCCAATTTCAATTCTTTTACTTCAATGAAAGGTTAGATTTTTGCGAATTTTTTGAAGGAAAGATCAAAAGGATAAACAATGCAGATTTATTTTTTACAGCCATTTTTTATCATATTTATCAGGGGTGCCATCAATTTTGACCACCACTGTATGTGTTCTTCATTCATCTTTCCGATCGACAAATGCCTTGATCGCGGTTCCCTGTTCCTCTTTTAAAATTAATGCGCTGTCGAAATCTTCTATAACATACGCGATGGCGAAATCTACACATGATGTTTTAGAAACAAAGTTCGGGAGGAGCACGTTCAAATAATCAATCCAATCAACTTGTCATCAAACACCGTGTCTATCCCATAAGCATGAGACTGAGGAAGCATATATATATTCACTCTGTCAACTCACCTAACATTCCTTGACAGTTTTCAGCATCCCTCCACCACCCCGATTCCTCACTCTTGGCTTGTTCTTCCACAGCCAGGAATACAAGGGGAGTACTTTGGGTTCGGGCTGAGTACCGAGCCCGGAGCCCTCTCCTCGGACAGCACGCCAAATACGCATTTATTCTATCTGACTTATTTGTAAGTGTGAACTCGTGAAATCTCAATTCTCCAGCGGCAGTCATCTTTGTTGTAAACGAATTCAACCCAAGTGCTTGTTGGTGATGTGGATGATTACGTTACTGTTGATCATCTGTCCATCATCGTATAAAGCCCGCCCTGACAATTTGATTGGTCCGAACAGCTTTGGTTCGAGCATAGTTGCTCCACAACGGATCAAGTCCAGACCGGACTTCCCGACCTCAAATGTTGTGGGCGGGGCTAAATTCAGCTGGCATCCAGGCGATTAGGTAATGCTTTGAAAGTTCAAATTATGAGCTAACATGTATCATATATAAAAATAAACAATATACAAAATATTATTTGAAATATATTGACTGGAACAGTATTAATTGTCATTAAAAATATGTTTTGCTATAATAATAATAATTATTATTATTTGACTTCAATATATATATATAGAAGTTATAATATACAAAATAATTTATTAAATATTTGGTCTGGATATATTTATATAGGTTTGGATCACCTTGAGGGTGAGTAAATGACATGACAGAGTTTTCATTTTTGGGTGAACAAACCCTTTTATTTTGATGCTCCCCAACAGACATTCTTCTGATTATAATCAACTTTGCAACTACATTTCAACCTATTCTACGAGCCCGAACCCTTAGCAGTCTACTAATACTCTAATGAGAGTTAGGAAGTTAAAGCAGGCGCCTCTTGCCACATATTGACCTTTTCAGGCCAGGCTTGGTGTCTTCCTCCTTGGAAAAGATTCCACTAGTAACAAATATGTGTGGATGCAGTCCAAGGCCTCGGAGCACAAGCACCAGTGGCCCCCAGAAATCCATCCCTTATTCTTATTTCACCCTAGACGATTTCTTTTCTTTCTTCAGCCTTCCTCATTTTTTAATCTGAAGTTTTGCCACTTTTTTTTCTCCCTCAAGTTGCTGTCATATCCAATTGACTGGAAGGCACAATCATCCAGCCCCGCAGATGGTGTGCTGAAGAGCAGCGGTCTCTCTTATCTCTATCACTCCTGCAGTTTTGCAGGGACACTCGTCGCCAATGAGACATTCGCTCGCTTTGACCCAACTTTATCTTGCCCCCACTGGACCCTTCTCACCAGAGCCGGTTGTGTGCTACTCTATTGAAGGCAAATAGTGGCTTCCTGCTAAGAAATGGACAGAAATACCTCAGGAGCCCGTCTGTATTAAAGGACAGGCTGAGAGGACCAAATTATTTGATGTGTGAGATGGCCATTAGCATATGGTAATGAAGTGAGCTATTGCACTTATGAAAGATTATTGCCATGTGGAGGGAAAACGCATTGCTGTGCACCGCTCTGGGACGTTAATCAGATTTAGATTAAAATAATATTTCACCCTTATGTATTTCCAAGCATTTGTTACTTTCGTGTAGGACGAAAAGCATCAGCATCATTTACTTTCTATAGCATGTGGACAGACAGTCCAGTTTTTTTTTTTTAGAAGGGAGCACCATTCCAAGGAACGGATGGAGACAAACCAAGAGCAGAGTGAGCCATACAAATAGCCAAATATAGGAAAAACAGCCAAATAACTTATTCATTGCTCTCTGCTAATGCTTTTCTATAACTGCCTCGATCTCCATCTGTCTGTTTATGGGCTGGACAGCTTTCCCTCACTCTTTCAGTCTGGTCAAACCTGCCCTGATAAACCCTTACAGACACAAGCCACGCTCAGCAAACACTGCGGACTGCACGTTCAACAGCCAGGTGATTGAATTACAGCAAACTTTAGGGTTTGTGAAAACATCTCTACAGTAATAAAGGTTATGTTGCTTGCATAAGCTTTCAGACTAGCATGTTAGCAAGCTTTACTAATATTGAAAAAATAAAATAAATAAATACAAATATCCTTTAAATGGTACCAAAACAGCAGACTTTATTTTTTTATTTTGATACAACTATACAGTAGCTGCCTGTATAAATGTGAGAAGCATATATATATATATATATATATATATATATATATATATATATATATATATATATATATATATATACTGTATATATATACTGTATATATATACACTCACCTACAGGATTATTAGGAACACCATACTAATACTGTGTTTGAACCTCTTTCGCCTTCAGAACTGCCTTAATTCTACGTGGCATTGATTCAACAAGGTGCTGAAAGCACTCTTT
Organism: Squalius cephalus; assembly: GCF_949319135.1. NCBI lineage: Eukaryota > Metazoa > Chordata > Actinopteri > Cypriniformes > Leuciscidae > Squalius > Squalius cephalus. The sequence continues at coordinate 21,305,734 of NC_137123.1, forward strand.
AGAAATGTTGGCCCATATTGATAGGATAGCATCTTGCAGTTGATGGAGATTTGTGGGATGCACATCCAGGGCACGAAGCTCCCGTTCCACCACATCCCAAAGATGCTCTATTGGGTTGAGATCTGGTGACTGTGGGGGCCATTTTAGTACAGTGAACTTTTAGTACAGTGAACTTTTAGTACAGTCATGTTCAAGAAACCAATCTGAAATGATTCGAGCTTTGTGACATGGTGCATTATCCTGCTGGAAGTAGCCATCAGAGGATGGGTACATGGTGGTCATAAAGGGATGGACATGGTCAGAAACAATGCTCAGGTAGGCCGTGGTATTTAAACGATGCCCAATTGGCACTAAGGGGCCTAAAGTGTGCCAAGAAAACATCCCCCACACCATTACACCACCACCACCAGCCTGCACAGTGGTAACAAGGCATGATGGATCCATGTTCTCATTCTGTTTACGCCAAATTCTGACTCTACCATCTGAATGTCTCAACAGAAATCGAGACTCATCAGACCAGGCAACATTTTTCCAGTCTTCAACTGTCCAATTTTGGTGAGCTCGTGCAAAGTGTAGCCTCTTTTTCCTATTTGTAGTGGAGATGAGTGGTACCCGGTAGGGTCTTCTGCTGTTGTAGTCCATCCGCCTCAAGGTTGTGCGTGTTGTGGCTTCACAAATGCTTTGCTGCATACCTCGGTTGTAACGAGTGGTTATTTCAGTCAAAGTTGCTCTTCTATCAGCTTGAATCAGTCGGCCCATTCTCCTCTGACCTCTAGCATCAACAAGGCATTTTCGCCCACAGGACTGCCGCATACTGGATGTTTTTCCCTTTTCACACCATTCTTTGTAAACCCTAGAAATGGTTGTGTGTGAAAATCCCAGAAACTGAGCAGATTGTGAAATAATCAGACTGGCCCGTCTGGCACCAACAACCATGCCATGCTTAAAATTGCTTAAATCACCTTTCTTTCCCATTCTGACATTCAGTTTGGAGTTCAGGAGATTGTCTTGACCAGGACCACACCCCTAAATGCATTGAAGCAACTGCCATGTGATTGGCTGATTAGATAATTGCATTAATGAGAAATTGAACAGGTGTTCCTAATAATCCTTTAGGTGAGTGTATATATATATATATGTAGCGTTGCGGTGCGAGAGTAAGAGAATTGAGAAAGGTTTACCACACTTTTAACAGAAATGGCAATATATGATCGACTACGCCACCCCGGAAAACCAGGGAAATAGCCCTAAGGGCACACAGGTTCGTTTTGAGTGGGTGGGTGAGAGGACACAAGAAAACACAAGAAAAATAGAAAAGTTTCATTTTCTTTGTCAATGTTGAATAAATAGTTGGAAATTCAAAGTTAAAACTCTTACACTGGCATTATAATATGATGAACACCATCAATCAGAATCTACTCAAATACACACACAACAAAGAACACTCAATTTAAAGAAACTCAACCAAGAGCAGAGGTATCTGGAGGTAAGGACCAGCTGCCAAATTGGAAACATAGAACCCCCCCAATAGTCCACTACAAATTCCCAAACACACACGTGAAGGTTAGATGCCAGAAGACACAGCACTAGGTGTGAGCACACCACACAAATGGCAGTTTCGCCTTCACCCTCCAGAAACCCCCAGCTCCTGCAACAAAGAAAACAATGAGAAACACACAACAAACATAAATACAACTCAGGAAGATAAGATGTCAAATACTTCAAGGATTTAAACCACTTAACCTAGAATTAGGACTCACAATACCACATGAAAACAAGTTCACTCGGTTTTAGTGATCAAAAATACAACACGAAATAAACAAAAAGAAAGAACAAAAACAAATAATCATACATATAAATTTATGAATCAATGGAGTTCAATAGGCGGCAGCCAGAGAAGACAGCCCGCCCGCACAGTCAGTCTTCTCACGAATAGCCCAAGAGACCCTCAGTTACGCAGGGGGGCTGCAGGATGATCCCGGCACACAAACCGCTTCGCAGTCACGCACTATATTGCAGTACAGCAGCTCAGTCAGGAACACATGCTATCAATGACATGCTGTGAGGCGTGGGCAGCCAGCACACAGCAGAAGAGGAAGCCAGCTTAGTCTAAGCCTGCGGCAACCACGGATGACGTCACAAGGGCGATACCAAGACGCATGCCATGTGGCAACCACACATCCCTTATATCAAATAAGAAAGGGGCCGGGGGGGCTTAAACTAAGCACAGGTGAATGAGATCCTCATTAGTGGATTCCTCATTATAATCCTCATTAGTGGATTCAGTCACCCTGCTACATATATATATATATATATATATATATATATATATATATATATATATATATATATATAATAAAAAAAACTATGAAATAGTAATAAATATAACACATATTATAACGTAATATAATACATAATGGCAATATAATATAATATTTTGACCTATCATGGAAAATACTCAGATAAAAAAATTAAAAAGTAAGTAACTATTAATATAATATAATATGATATAATATAATATAATATTATATGTAAGGGATAATGTAGAGCAAGGCGGTTGTTATAGCGAATACAACCCCGACAGGCTGATCAGGACCCTGACGCGAAGTGGAGGGCTCTTGAATCAGCCTGAAGGGGTTGTATTCGCTATAACAACTGCCTCGCTCTACATTATCCCGCTTATTACATGGCTACCTACCAAATAAATCAATAATTTGACACAAAATATTGATTTAAAAAGGAGTTTATTGAATTAAAAATGATTGTCTTGCTTCCGCTAAAGAAAATAGTCTGTTCCGTCTCTACGGTTAGAATCCTGCATCCATAACAACGCTCTGTTTTTCATGGCAACGGTGTGTTATACTTAGCAGCGGTCTGTTATCAAGAAATAACAGACCGCATTCTACATTGGAATTCAACCAAGCCATGTAATAAATATATATATATATATATATATATATATATATATATATATATATATATATATATATATATGAAGAGTTCAGATGCAAAAGCCTCTAAGTGCCATCTGAAATTTTCTTCTAGAATGATCATTTTTATAAAGCTTGTATATTTAAGTTAAGTCATTTCACTTAAATGACAATTAATAGGTAATCTGCATTGCCATTTAAATTAAATTATTGAACTTAAATATACGAGCTTGATAAAAATGATCATTCTAGAAGAAAATTTCAGATGGCACTTAGAGGCTTTTGCATCTGAACTCTTCATATATATATATATATATACAGTATATAACACCAGTATAATATACAATATAATATAATATTTTTCACCCAGTAGACAACAACTGTGCTCTCACAGGAAGCAATCACTCAGAACACCTTAGCAACTGTACATCAACGCCTTGGCAACCACCCAAAACACCCTAGAATAAAAGTTTTGTTTTGCACAGTCATGCATTCATAATCATGTAAGAGACTCAGAACTATAGCTCTATAATTAATTCTAATTCTAACATTTTTGATCTTAATTAGAACAGGTCACAGTCTAATCCCCCTCACATGTACAAGCTGTATAATGATCTATAACCATGGATGCAGGCTTATCTGATCACTATTGACACATACAGTATTTTATGTATTCAAATGCAGCAGACCTCTGGAGTCTAGTTCCAAAATCACAAACATTTGACGTCAACACTTTTGGACAGATGTCATTTTCACTTGAGAAAGTATATGACACTCCTGTCCAAAGAAAACCAGTTTGGTCCAGGGTGTCGCAGCCTCAAAATTAGATCTGGGAGGGAAAAATCATTACACGAGTAGATGAACGGTCAAATCTTCTGGGGCCGTCTTACCCTCCCCCTGAGTCCCAGCTGAAATTTGTTTATTTGTATTCTAATGGCCAGCCTGTCACATGCCATCAAGGCTATTTCACTGGTTCCCATTTGTGTCTACTTGATGCCACTTGGCATTAGAGGAGGAGGTGCAGAAAACTCCCACGTGCTGGTGTTACGACCCTTCTGCTCACTAACACACACACGACACGAGACCCGCTGATAGCTGACAGATGTGTGTACTCCTCTGCTGCCCTTGTGGAGTTGTAATGAGGCACAATCTTCTTTCTCAAAATGGTTGTGATAGGATTTCAGGAAGGAATATATTCCTAAACTACTGGAAAGGCCAGATGTCTCAGTATTGTTGCAACACTTTTCGCAATAGTGATAACATACAAACCGAAAGGCCATTGACATATCATTCAGTAGGCTACAGTATATAAATAGTTCAGGTGCTAAATTCTGATTGGATGCACCACATGCTAAGCATTTGTTAAATATCTGATATAACGAAACTGTCAATGTTAACGCATGCAATTCATTTTATTCCAGTTTAATACTTAAACGAAATTAACTCACCATCTGTTTTTTCTGTCATCCCTTGGCTATAGCTTTACATTATATGATCACGCTCTTCTTCATGCAAATGCTTTTAAACTATTCAAGCGTGACAAGACAAAAGAGAACGCGCTGCCTGTGAACGTCCTGACTCAAACACGACGCGCAGTATCGTGTGCACAAACAGCGCGCCAGAATCGAGTTCCATTTCGCTTGAATGAACAGTAACACACACACTTATGCCAAAATGTCAGTTTTGTCGAGTATCCTCATAAGAGCAGTTAAATTAAGTCTGAAATGAACGTTAAGAGTTCTGTGTGAGATCCGCCTCATGTGCAGCAGCGGCAAGCCTTAAAGTGACAGGAGCCACTAATGCGCTCTGTCAGTAAAGTTAATCAAAGAACAAAGGGAACAGAGAACATTACTCACTGCTCTTGACTAAAGAACTTTTAAGAATAAGTCTATATTTAATTTGTAATTTATGCAGTGCAGACTGTTTGATAACTTTATTCAATTTCTGTATATTTCCTTCCTGTTAGACAGGAAGGCACAACGAAACATGAATTTCTATGATTGGAAAACAGATCTGGCTATGAACTAGATAACTACAGAATGCTCAAGTACCCTTCATCGACATCAGCACTACACTCTGAGGGAGAATGTGCCATTTTATAGGCACTAATATACAGGAACAAAAGTACACCCTTTGAAAAGGCATCACCCCAGTTTCTGTACCTTTTTTCTGAGAGTGTAGATGTGTGTGCCTTTTAATACATTACACAATATACTTGGTATCATTTAGCAGGATTATTATTACAAAGGGTGAAAAATGACTTGGATAATAAAACACTTGAGCTTGTTTGTCTAATCTCATGCTTTGACAATTCTGGGTGCAATCATGGGAAGCTAACCTTGAGAAAGCAGATTTAGTAATAATTGAAATCCAGATGGAAGGTAAAAAGTCATTTAAAGCTCAAGTATGAAATATAATCCACAGGTCATACAAGTCCCATCCATACAAATTAACACGCTCTGCTTTTGTTGTCGTTTTTTAAAAATAAAGAGGAAAGTCATGTTACTTCAACCTCAAGTTTAAGTCGTAATTAAGTTGATATGTACATTCTTAAAAATTAAGGTTCTTTATTGGCATTGATGGTTCCGTGAAGAACTTTTAACATCCGTGGAACAGCTCAATTGCACAAAAGGTTGTTTATAGTGGACAAAGGTTCTTCAGATTATTAAAATGTTCTTCACACTAAGACAAACTGGTTCTTTTAAGAACTTTTCACTGAGTTCTTTGGGGAACCCAGAATGGTTCTTCTATGACATCACTGTGAAAACCCCTAGTATATTTTGAAGAGTGGAATAGCAAAATTTGGAATAGCATAAGCCTACTAATATTAGTTTTCTGCCAGATATAGGGACTCCATACTGTACATTCCAAAGTCTCACTGCATTTTGCTGCATGTTGCACCTGACACACTTTACCCCACAACTATCATTTTTGGAAAGTGTATAGTTTTACCTATAATGTGCTTTTACAAGAATAAAAGTGTTAGTATCATGTGGATCTCTTATTCCCAGTGTAATATCCAAATCTAGTCACAACAAAAACTATGCACAGTTTGCCAGATTAAGGGAACGACACAGCTTACTCACAACACACTTTACCACATATCTCCATTCCCTACGGTCTACTTTTACAATATTTTAATTCATTCGGCAGATGATTTTCCTATTAAACCAGTGCAGAAAATGCAAAACAAGGATTCCATTCCTGCATATTTAAATGAAAGTTAGTTCTTAACACATTCTTCATGTTAAGAATTAACAGTAATATTCACAGAAGCACATTCTCCTATCAAAGAGTATACACTACGGAATAAGCAGCGTTATGCACTTGCTGTGTGTGTGTGTGTGTGTGTCTGGCCTCAAGTCAATCTGTGCATTGATTGCGGTTCTTGATGAGATGAGGTCTTTCGGGAGGTCTTTTAACTGCAGTTTTCTCTATCATTGGTGCATGTTTGCATCCATGCATGTGCTTGTTTACCGCACCCATTCAACTCTATAACCACTCATCCTCTCTCTCTCTCCTTCATTCTCTTGCTCCTCTTTTTCATTATCATTCCAGCCGCTCCACAGCAGGATTAATTGGTCTGATCAAACTTTCTCCCAATAATGCAAACAAAATCATTACCCCTAATGAAGTGAATACTCTTTAAAAAGGCTGGAGAACGCTTTCATCCTGCTCCATTTTTGAAAAATAAAGTGAACCAGGCTGATTCAAATGCTTAGTTTTTTTCGTTGTACCGTCTGATGACAACACAACTGGACTGAAGCTCCTAATCTGACGTCTTGGGAGACTACTGTGCTGAAATGCGAATGAGTCAACCAGAGCCCTGCATGTCCCATAAATGCACACCCACCTCCATTTGTGCAATGCACTGTCTGTGAGCACAGCTTGTTAACTTCACTCCACAGAGCACCCTGTAGAGATAGCGTGAGAGGGGAAAAAAAGAACATACAGCACCAGTTGCATTTAACGACGCTCTCAGCAGACAGAGGCAGAGCCAGCATGGGACAGTTCCATTTCACTGGCAGCTCATTGTCATTAGAATGCCTCTCTTCCACCATCATCCACAGGCTGTTTTGTGTTCCTCCTTTGATTCGGCTTTGTGAGCTGGTTCTATGAGTAGTACAAAGGCTTCTAAAAGCTGCTGGAATTGCTACGAGTTATCTATTAAATATTTCTTTAAAGGAACTAGTCAAGTCTACAGTACATACATCACATGTGTAAATAAAACAAAAAAAGAATACTCAAAGCAGATGTCAGGTTTAGAGATGAATCTGACAGGTGAGTAGAATCAACAATAGTTTATTAAGAACAGAAGCACAGAACCAGCAGATGTATTGTTGAGTTGATAATGGCAATGCAGAAATGATAATAGAACTTAGCTGGAGAAATGATATGAATGTCTTTTGCAGACGGAAGTAGACCAGGCTGGAGAACGGAAGATGAAGGAGATCAGCGGTGATGGTAAACAGGAACGCAGACTGGGAGTGAGTCTAGGGCGTGAGTCTAGGGAGTGAGTCTAGGGAGTGAGTCTAGGGAGTGAGTCTAGGGAGTGAGTCTAGGGAGTGAGTCTAGGGAGTGAGTCTAGGGAGTGAGTCTAGTGTGTCTAGGTAAAGACGATACTAGACTTTACTGAACTGATAGTGAATTGGTGTTATATAGGGAGCTGATGATGATGAGGTGCAGGTGAGGTGAATCAGTAATCAGGGGAGAGTGAACGAGTGGGTGGAGTGTGCAGATCTGGTGGAGCCCTGACAGCAGATTACTTACAAATTGTAGTCGGTAGTAATTGTAGTAATTCCAAAATACATTACAAAAATTGTAGTTAGTAATGTAATCCGTTACTTTACTTTTAGATTACTTTTAACCTAACTCGTTTTTCACATGTGAATAGGATAATTTTGTACCATATTGATACAAAAATATAAAGAGAAAGAAAATATATCCTATTCTACAAGTGCATTAAATATTTACAGCCATAATTACGTCAATGTTTCCCAGACTGGGGTTCGTCATGGAATTTGTGAGTTTAATGAAAAACTATTAATTAACTAATCATAAAAAAATTATTTTAAAATAAAGACAACAATATTTGACTTCTTCTAGGATTCCGGCAGTGTAGATCACGCATGTGATCATTTTCTTGTCTTTACTCTTAACTGTTATCATTGATGAATTGTAAATATGTCTAATTGTAACATTTGCTAACGTTTTTATTCAAAACCTCGATTTAAAAATAATAAAATCGCGGCAAAACATTAAATTCGAATTAACCGGAAAAATTGATAGGTACGAAAGAGCTTCACAAAGAGTCTTTTCAACCACACAGTATCATATTTCTGTTACAAATATAAAAATTATTACAGAAGTGCTAAGATAAAAGTTTATTGTTCAGATATAAACAGTGACGTCTACGGCAGCGATCAAAATAGAGCGAATCACCTTTTGAAAGTAACTTGGCACTTCAAAAAGTGATTTTATCAATTACATCTTTATACCAGTAGGTGGCGACAAGTGATTCATTGAAATGAATTAAACATTTTTAAAAAGACTGCAGCTATGAACAATTTGTCAGAACCTCCAGTAAATTACATTATTTTGTTTGGTTGTCTGTTCAGAATTGTGGGAGAATCGTGATCTCCATTTGATTCTTAATTTATCCAGAATCGTGCAGCTCTAATGCCTACAATACCAAAACACATAGCAGGAGCCATAGCCTTCTTGTACATGGGTCCAAATGTTCAGAGAAGCGTTCCTGTAAGCGCTAAGCACTCGACACACCCTCTGAAGTCTAGACTGAAGACCTACCTGCTCAATCAAGCATGTAATGATCCATCATACAGTGCAGTATCCGGCCTTCATTCACCTCTTCAGTCCTCTACATCCTTCCAGAAGATGTCTGAATAGCCATCTTCTGCACTGTAAATCTCGTTTTTGAACTTTTTGTAATAACTTGTTGTCAGTGCTTACTGACTACCTTTCTATCTTCGTATATAGTCCTCTTTGGGATTTAGTCATTTGATTTGGATGAGGCAAGGACAAGATTTTACTGGAACATATCGGAGCCATAGATTGAAAGATCAAAGCAATGGTGGTTTAAATGAATTCAAAACAATGGCTGGCCCCAGAGATATTATAATGGAAAATGTACAAAAGATAGAGACAACCACAAAAATAATTCAACTCCCTGGAGAGAAGAGGATCATTATTCACAGAGATACAAACAAACTAAAAATGGTGTCAAAGAGATAAAACATCCATTAAAACGTGTCCTGTCCACCTCTAATCTGTCAATATTATTGTGTCAAATGCTTTATTATATTTCTAAAACTATACTGTAAACTGTTATAGACTAGAGCGTTTTTGTTGTAAAGGAAGGAGAGAGAAAGACAGCGTGAAAGAACAATATTATTCTCAGGAGTGCCATTTTTACATATTAACATACAACAGTTAATATGACAAATAATGCATACTCCGAGAGCGCTCCACAAGATGTGTGTGATTGACCATCTGGATGCTCAATATTGATCGGGTGAATTAACGTTTTAAACAGTTTATAGACCCTTTTACAGTTGGTAAACATGGTGACGTATTTGTGTGGGCGGGGCTTAGCTGGAGGCAGAAAGATCCCTCTGGCCGCTTCACTAACGTTAGTTTGCCAGTTTGTTAGCTTGTTTTTTTAACAATGACTGGAGAAAATCCAATTTTATCTTAATGTGCAAGGTCACTTACTGTCCAGGACCGCGATTTTTATTTGCAAAAGTTAATTTTAACGGACGGAACCAGATTGTCTGACCCGTACACGATCACTTAATGGATGGACGATCTGACAGGATTAACGTTAACGCTACCTCCGGTTGAGTGGCCGGACTTCTACACCTACCCGATAGAGAAACCGAGGGTAAAGAGAAACTAAGGGCATATACATATTTAGATGCCTATAACTATGTACAGAATGGTCATGTAAAGACTTGTGTGGTACGATCCGCAGTTCTGCCTAGCAAGCGCCAAGAAGACGACACTGTAAAGAGTGACACTACGGTGCAATTTTAAAGATGTGGATATTTTCTAGAAATAAAAATTCCAGATACAGCATACTCATTTTTCATCGATTCTTGCACCCAACTACACAACAAGATGACATTTAATAATAAAAATAATAATTTAAGCTCCTTATTATGTAGCTGAATCTGTGCTGGTTTGTATTGGCCGCCTCCAGTTTTTCCTTTGTTTTGCCTCCAGCTAGCGCCATGACGTAACTGTGACGTCGGCGCAAAAGGGGTCTATTGTATGCTGCATTACGCACGCACACACACATAAGGAGTGAAGACATTTATTGTCAACACTGTTCTGTGATTTATCAATAAAATAGCTTAGAATCTGAAAAGTTTTAGCATATATTTCTTAGTAACTAAAACCTACAGCTTCACTATTAGTAGAGAGACGCTGCCAGGTAAAATTAATTTGCACCAATGCATTTGTATAAACGTAATCTTTACTGTGCTACTTTATCTGTATCTGATTTAGAACGAGCAGAAATCTGTGAAAAATAGAACGACCCAAAGACAACAACAAAAAAAAAACTGGTAAAAAAAAGCTGTTATGTAGGAGCGCTGTGCACAAATCAACCCGAGTTCGAGTGTCAGCTCGAGGTTCAGGCTTATTTTTTCATCAATAATGTGCAGCGACTTTAATCACTTAAATGTCGACTTAAAGTCGTTCAACCCCTAATATGTATCAAACATTGTAAATATTATATAATATTTATTTTTATTATTTACAGTCACAATGTGCGACATTTTCATGATCATATATTAATGCTATAAATATTACAACAATATAATACTATACATAATAACAGATAATAGTTAATGTGTATATTTTTCATAATATAATTCACACACACACACACATATATATATATATATATATATATATATATATATATATATATATATATATATATATATATACATATACATATATATATAAATACATATACATATATATATATATATATATATATATATATATATATATATATATATATATATATATATAATTGTTTGAATTATTTTATATGATCATGAAAATGTGGCACAATATGACAACTAAATCAAGTCACTGACTAAATGTCCTGTCTTGTCACAAGTAGTTAGGACACAAACTCAGACTTAAATGTCACAAATGGCTTTTACCACAGAGCCCTAAGGGACATGGTGATGGAAACAACTGTGAGGTGGGAGGAAACATTGCCAATGCTTTTGCGTTCCACCAAAAAAATCTTTGTGTTCTCTCTCAAAACTTTTGCAAGCAAACACAACGGTTTCGTGAGAGAATGCAAAATCAGACATATATTTTTTCCTCTCATATTTTTTCCATCACCATGTCTCTTTAGGGGTTCTGTACTTTCAATGCTCGAGAGTCTGTCCAAAGTAATTCTGCATTTATATATTTATGCATATCATTATAACCATTAAAACAACTCCAAATCCCTTTCATGAAAGGCTAGAAAGTCAGCAAAGGCCGATTCTTCAGCAAGCCTGGCCTTGATCAAGCCACTTAACCTCAGGCTACTCCTGGGGGACCGTCCTTGTCTTAACATGGCATTGCTCTATGGCGACGCTGCATGGAAGAACATGAAATGAGTTCCACTGTCCCCAGTTGTGTGCTGATAAATAATGAGTCTCAATTTTATTCCCCTGGGCTTCAAAGCGGCTTTACGGTTCCTTTCTCTCCCGGCTATCCTACACATCACAAGACCCAAAACAGATCTAGGCAAAACAGTCATAATGAAGCACAAAGAGATGAATGCTGCAATCATCAGCCACTGATAAATGACGGCCATATAGCCTACTTTAGATGGCAGCCACTGCGCTTTAACAAAATATAACATTTGATATAGACTTGGCAATAACAGTAACTGTTTTATGGCACATCTAGTCTCTTTAAAAGGTTTCAACACTTCAAAAGCGATTCCAGCTTCAACGGAGTAGAAATTTCCAATCTTTCCTCGGTAAAAGTGCTAATACATCAAAATATTAAAATACATTTGAAGACAGCTATTTAGACTCATGCTTTTTAAGCCAATTTGATCCAAAAACAACGGGGAAGGAAATCGTAGAATGCCCAATTCTCTCATTCATCAACTTGCTTGCGTTACATCAGTCATTAATAATCCCCCTATAATAAAAGCATGATTAGTTTGGTCTGATCTTTCAGTCGTACAATGCATATTAAAACCTGAAACTCTCAAATTACACTTGACATTTCATACTGTTCAAATGACTCATCAGTCAGTAATCTGCCAAACAGAACTGAGCAACCTGTCAACAATGGCTCTTTTTTCAAAATCTAGTGAGCTATCTATGTAGGCAGACTTTTAAGGCATCAAAGGCTCGCTTCCAACACGAAGACGGTTCAAAAGGTAGGCAGCATGATTGTGTTGCCTTCTGTAACAAAAGCTCAGGCAGAGAAAATGTTAAAGAACCCAAGTGCAAGTGTTCGAAACCAACAGTACAAAGCAAAGAGTCACAAATATCAAACTACAAACAAGCAACCAGAATAACCCAAAGAATACACAATGATTCACCAAATCAATAAAAGCACATGCAAGTACAACACTACACACACACATATATATATATACTGTATATATATATATATATATATATATATATATATATGTGTGTGTGTGAGGGGGGGGGGGGGGATAAATAGATATTCCCATTTATCTCAAAGGCATATCTTCAACAAATGGATGCCATCTCTGAAGCACATGGCCTTCATGCTGCCATCTTTATTTGTTCACAGGCACTCAGTTACACCAGAAACATCATGTGACTAATTATTTTGGAGGTGCAAGGAAAATGACATCATGGCCATGCTGATTGGCTGATGACACCACAAGCACTGAAAAGGCCTTAAAGAGATGGTTCGGAGTAAAATCAACCTAGGGTTCTTTGCACCATGACCTCGAGCCAAACACCCCCCCAGAAGCCTTTTTTCCCTTGGTCAAACATTATTAAAGTTAGAGCTTATTTAGAGATATCAGCCGAATGGCTTAATGCAGGCACTAATGGATCCTATGATGTATCTCGTAAATTACCCCACTAATAATGCCCAGAATGGTACCAAACTTCTACAGTAGTACAAATAGGTTCTGTACTCATAAAACGAGGCATTGGAAAGTTTGTAAGTACATCAGGAGTTTATTTAAATAACACTTGCCTGATGGCTAATGCTACCGCTAACCCGCACGTCGACGTCACTTCAGTGGTTTGGGAAAAGCCCGTAAAAGTCCTGGCAGAAAGCGATGCATAGGGATGTAGTGTAATGACGAATTATTATTTTTTCCGAAGTGTTGACAACTTAGTGTTAACTAATAATTGTTGCAAACTGAACCAACAAAATATTAGTGCATTCCTGGAACTGGGCGTCGCTACACTACATCCTTGGCTCGAGGTCATGGTGCAAAGGACCCTAGGTTGATTTTACTCCGAACCATCCCTTTAACTATAGCATCAACTTAATGCTTTCAAGAATCCTTAATAATATGGGTATGAGTAAAATGTCTACTTTGATATAATGCAATGTTGAAATGTACATGCTTGCAAAACAACTTATGTTGTCAGAACAGACCTCTACTTTTGAATGGCCAATACAAAAACATGAGTTTGACAGCATAATGCTTAACAGGGGCGCCGCTAAAGGGGGGAAAGTTAGGACGATTCTAAGGGCCCACACACCAGAGATGGGTTTTTTTAATGGAATGGGTGCAGTAGGGGGCCGAACCTCATATTCTTTCATAGGGCCCAAAATTTCTAGCGGCGCCCCCTGCCTGCAGGTGCTAAATGCAAATACTAAACTTCCAATGTGATGGTAGATATAAGGGCTGGGACGATACACCTGTCTCCCGATTCGATAATATCACGATACTTGGGTGCCGATACGATATGTATTGCGATTTATTTAATTTCAAATTTTATTTAAATTAAATTTTTTTAACACTAGACCATCAGGAAAAGTTAAAACATACACTTATACAGACTGTGCATTATGTATAAGATGAGTCATATTTACAAAAACCAATCATCACATCTTTCTGACTTTTATTTCAGAAGCATCATACAATACTACATTCTCTTGAATAAATGATTCAATAACAAATACATTTTTTAACAGTCACTTGTCGCCAACTAGTGGCGAAACAATGTAATAGATGCGTTATTTTAATACTGTTTGTGAAGCTGTTTCATGACCTCTCTCTCCGGGTCAGTGGCAGCGCCAACACAGCTATGAATGTTGCGATGATTTTGTAAAAGTTTAATAGACAGACGAATTGAAAGATCGCGTGGGTGTTTGAATCGAGATCACAGTCTTTTAAAGATGAATCGTGCAGCTCTATTGTCTTATCTCTCCCTCAGCGTATGAGTAGCGCGAGGGCTTTTCAGTGCTTTCAGTCTCACGTCTCTTCCACGTGTCTACATGGGATAATACGTCACTTTAACACTCATAGATAATGACACATTTCATACTCTGTTGGAATGAAAGTGGCTAACTTCTGTCAACCTCATCTATAAGCAAGGACAAAAATAAAGCAATTGAATTTTAATTAATATTGATTCTGGAATAAAAAAAATCGATTTTAGACTCGCGATAAAAATCGCGATAGCTAGGTGAATGCATTTTTTCTCCCAGCCCAAGTAGATATACACATGCTAATGAGAGCAAACAAGGAACAGGTGTAAACAAAGAGGACACGGTCATGGAACAAGACACTTTCAAAATAAGAGCATGAGAGAACAGCAGAGAGCAGAAGACATCAGGAGATCTAGCGACCCCTACTGGCTGCTAAAGAAAGGCCTATGACAACATTATTAAAAACAAGCTTAAAAATAAATAAAACCCACCAGTGGTGGATAAAGCGAGGGGTCATGACGAAGACTACATAAATACTTAAATATATAAATAAAAATAATTCAGTCCACATTAAAATTGACTGTTTATCCAATATTTGCGTTTTTATTCTTATTAGGGTGTCTTGTCAGTAGCTTAGCAACATGCTAATGCTAAACTTGATCGAAAACAGTTCACTATTACTACATTATAATGGACTCTGCATTAGAGTATTTTGATGTAAGCTTACTTGCTTATTTATGCTTTTTAAAAAATCTTGCCATCAGCTTAGCAACATGCACACCTTTATTTAAATCAGTAAATAATAGTTCAGTCTTGTTTAAAAAAAATACTGTTTACTCAATATTTGTGTGTGCTGAGTATTTTAATGCTTATTAGTGTAAGCGTATTTGCTTATAGGAACATATTGTCATTAGCTTAGCAACATGCTAAATACAAACCTCTATTGAAATCAATAAAAACTGTTGTCATATTAAAAAATGTACTGTTTACCTAAAACTTGTGTGTGCTGTTTTGTGCACATTAGAGTTTTTGCTGTAAACGTATTGGTTTATTTATGCTTATTAGAATATCTTGTCATTAGCTCAGCAACATGCATTTATCTGCTTATTTATGCGTTAAAAATGTAGCTACTGTATACTAGACCTACGGAGATCCTAAAGGGACATGGTGATGAAAAAAGAGATGATTTAGGAGAAAAAAAATATTTCAATGCTTTTGCTTGCTAAATCTTTGCATTCGCTTACAAATAACTCACAGGTTTTGTGGGTGAAAGCAAAGTTTCTCAGGGGAAATGCAAAACATTTGCGAGAGAATGCAAATGCATTGATTTTTCTTCCCATCTCATATTTATCACTATGTCCCTTTAGGGGCTCCGTATATACCCAATATTTGTGTGTGCTATGTATTTTTATACCTATTAGAGAACATCCTATCATTTGCTTAGCAACATGCTAATGATACACTAATGAAACCAATAAAAATAGTTCTTAATTTTAGTTCTAAAATTATAAATTCTTATTTAGAAAAAAAAAATGTCTGTTTGCCCAATATGTGTGCTTGGTATTTTTATGCTTATTAGAACACATCATTAGCTTACCAACATGCAAATCTGTGCACATTATGTGAGGAAGTGAAAAATACTATTTATATGATGCAAAGAGCTGAGCGTTCCAAATCAGTTAGTGAGGTTTCGTTTCAGATAGAATGCTGCTCGTGTAGGAAGTTGACAGTGAGCTCACTACACTAGGTTTTGGAATAGAGCCAATGTGGTTTTATGTCAGAAATGGCTAAGAAGCAATTACAGTGTATTGGCTCATAGAACCACCAGAATAAAATGCATTGCACATACGCACAAATCCACAAAAATCCCACATTCCAAAAAAACAAAAACAAAAACGTAACAGAGTGTTGAGGATGGTGACAAGTACACAGTGTCATATATTACACAGCAGTCAACAGCAGACTAGAAAACAAGAGTGCACTACATCTGAGAGAGACAGAGGACTAGAGAGGCAAATAGAGATTGTGTTTGTGTGTGGATTTGTGTGAGTGTTTAGTGCAGAATGAAACAGAAAATTTTCCGTGAAAATAACAGACTTTATTTTATTCCAGAAGGCAAACTGACTTTAGTGCATTGCTGACTGACAGACCTGAATAAACAGAAGAATATACGGTCTATCAGGAGGCGATGATGAGTGAAGAGGGTCCTCGGAGGATTCGGGTGGGCATCAGGACTGCTGTTCCAGGGCTTGAAGTGTCATCCTGTTGTGCTGCTTAAAACTGAAGCCCCCTCCAGTGAATCTGGGGCCGTCCGGACGCTGAGGCTGAATCACAGGCTGTCCTGCCGCCGAGAGATTTCGCTCCTTCTCCCTGCAGAGATGACAGAGAGCAGGACGCACGGTTAGGGGTCGTACACAGGAAGTGTTCTTGAGTTCTGTCGGAATTTGTCCATTCACACATGCATCAGATTTTGTAGCTACTTTGCGTGTTCGTTTTATCAGCGCCTGGCTCAGTTAGGGTCACATTTTAACACTGCTATCTTGAAAAATGTATTTTGAAATGTAATTTTGAAAAATTATATACATTTAGATAAATAAGAAAATAAATAAATCAATTTGATTGTGTGTGTCTAGCCTCAGAATGAGTGTTTCTGTGAATTGCTTTGGATAAAACTATCTCCTATTTAACAGCTGGCTAGTTTTATTTCTCATACTTTTAAATCTGAACATAATATTTCATATTTTCTATTCATTTTAAGTTTTTTAAATTAATTTTCTTCTGCTCACCAAGGCTGTATTTTTTTTATCAAATATACAGTAAGCAGTAATATTGTAAAATATCATTACAATTAAAAATAAATGTTTTCTATTTTAACATAATTTAAAATATAATTTATTCCTGATCAAATCTGAATTGTCAGCATCATTACTCCAGTCTCCAGTCATGATCCTTCAGAAATCATTCTTATCCTGATTTGCTGCTCAAGAAACATTTCTTATTATTATCAGTTTTGAAAACAGTTTTTGATGCTTAAAGGGGTGGTTGAATATGATTTCACTTTTCTAACTTTAGTTAGTGTGTAATGTTGCTGTTTGAGCATAAACAACATCTGCAAAGTTACAACGTTCAAAGCAAAGGGAGATATTTTCTTTTAAAGAAATTGCTTTTTAAGGACTAAAACAAACGGCATTCCTCCCGGGTTAGTGACATCACTAACCCTAGAATTCACATAAACCCACCCCTGGGAACGTGATTTATAGATTATCAAGACAGAATATGCTAATCAATGATTAGAAGACAACTACACATAAGCTACATAAATTCACCAACTAACCATTCAGAAATGGTGTCTACATGTTGTCACTTCTTCTTGAGTCTCTCCATCTTTCTGACTTCGGTTTGAACATAAAAGGCTAAAAGTTTTAGAAATTTTCAGTGCATGTCTGTGTGAGGTAAAAGGACACGAGCTCTTGAAGCTCCGCCCTCTGTGCCGGGAGCAGCAGCTCATTTGCATTTAAAGGAACAGACACAAAACGGTGCATTTGTGACAACTTTAACATGCTATATAAAAATATCTATGGGGTATTTTGAGCTAAAACTTCAAATACACACTCTGGGGACATCAGAGACTTATTTTACATCTTGTGAAAAGGGTATTATATCACCCCTTTAATATTTTTGTGGATTCTTTGATGAACAGACAATTCAAAAGAAGATTGTCTACTTGAAATTTAAATCTTTCATTATAACTATTATAAAAGACTTTACTGTCATATTAGATCAATTTAATGCATTCTTGCTGAATAAAAGTAATAATTCCTGAAGTATATATAAAAGTCAAAATAAAATAAAATAGAACATTGTATTAAATAATAAATAAAAACAGAAAAAAATACATTAAATTGCCTTAAAAAGACTGCTTCATGTGAAAATATATGCAAAAAAATGTAAACACATATGCATTTTAAGTTTTAAAAGGCATCCAATTAAAAGTAGTTCAACACTTATACAGTTCTTCAATGTTCGTTTTAAATCCTGAATGAACCAAACAAAAGAAGTGAGCCGTGGAACAAGCATCTTGAGTGTAACAGGCGTTTACAGAAGCTCCTGTAGCATTAATGTCTTAATTATGGATAACTAGTGACAAGTTGTTAAAACATGTCTTGAGACCTTGAGACGTTCCACTCCGTCTAACTGCAGTTAAACGCAAGAAAGAATCCTGAGTGTACGACCCCTTAAAGTGCAGAAAGATACACGGACGGCTGGGTTTTGTATTATAATCCCGCAGATAAACATCCACTGAGAGGTGAAGTAGCACACATCTAAACAAATCACAAATATATATCAAGCGACGCACGCAAACTGTCTAACACCTACACACAAAAGATCCACACACTCTTTCCATTTCCCAGAAGAAAACATCTGTTACTATCCAGTTCGCTTTCAACTGTGCTCCAGTGATCAAGGATCTCTCGTTCAAAACACTATTATTCTAGAACCTCTCAAACACACACACACACACACACACACACACACACACACACACACACACACACACACACACACACACACACACACACACACACACACACACACACACACACACACACACACACACACACACACACACACAGCTCACTTACATTGTTTGTCCAATACCAAATGCCATCAATTATATTCACTGACTGTGTAATGCAATTTCACAGAGGGGCCGATTAAATAATTTGGCGACAAGCTTTAAACACGAGCAAACACACAGCTCGTCCAACATTTGGAAAACAAAAATGTTGCGAGTAAGATGAAATACGTTGATTCTTGGATGTGGCTCTCGACATCTGTGAACGAGCTGTGACTGAAACTCTCTGTGCTTGACAAGTAGTGTCATTGTTATCTGGAACAAACGGCTTCTGACAATCCGAGGATCGACATGATGATTAACAACCCAGATCCTCGACCAGTAGAAGGGAAGGGATTTGCTCTGCGAAGTCATTATGAATTAGGAAATTACAGGTTTTATTCCTTTTACATGGGGTGAATTGCCATATATAAAACTATCCCTTTAAATGGTGTCTAATAGCAGTTTGTCGCTGGTTTTTATCCTGCTGAAACCCTGCTTTTATCGATGGCCTTCATCTTTTACATCACAAGCAAGACTTGTTGACAGACGCTTGAGCTCACAGGTCTTCCTCGGTGTCAGAGCTGCACACTGACTCAACAGTATTTCCAGCTCTGAATGCGGCGCACTTGAACTAGTTGCTGATATCAGAGAGTCACAGCTGTGCAGCAGGTTAACCGTACATGTCCACTGGTGCGGAGTCGAGCGTGCCTTTCCAATGCATTCTCTGTTGGAGCTGACTCACGCAGGGGATTATGGGATAGACAGCGGGAATGGGGGTGAGGACGTTAAAAAGTCGAGAAATTCTAGAGATGGTGGGTGTCAGCCAATTGCTGTGAGAGGAAGGCTGTGAATTCTGTCATAAGATTTCAAAAATCTGTCTGGGGCTACATTAATCCGGATAGATAGAGTTTTCGTTTCAAAACGCTCTCCTTCCACACTAGCATTTTCAAGAGTTTTCCAAAAGTTTCTCATCCACACTGAAACGTCGGAAAACGCTAAATTCACCTTACAGCGTATGCGTAAACCCCAAGCGGCAACCTTTCGGTCTCTCTCTTAAAGCGTAACTCTCGCCAAAATGCAACCTAGGCTCTTTTTGTTAACCTACCCGAGGCAAACTTTCGTTTAAAAGCATAATTAGAATGGAAATGCCACTTTAAGTTTGACCGTATTTTCGTTTTTGGTCAAATTGCCTTTTGAATGGGAGCGCTATGATAGCATAAAAAAATCGCTATTTTTAAAACACTAAGAAGACTCGACACAACATGAAACTTTGCTCGAAGTATCTCCAGGGACTCTACACATGAACTTCAGCATTGAGAACATTGTTTGTGTACGCTGGCATTTTGTCAGTCAAAAATAGTCGATCTCCGAATGTGCATGAACTGACTCTGAATTTTAGTATTGTTTCTTATATGAGGATACTTTTTCAAATACAAAGTCAATATTGATTTTCACTAACAACAAAACAAATTATCCGTGAATTTATATGGAACTAAGCTTTAGGAGCTTTCCATCTTTACTCTCCTCCCTGTTACGTTGCATTCGGAGATCGACTATTTTTGACTGACAAAATGCCGGCGGACACAGCTACAGTGAGTTGTTCAAAATCTTTCTTTTTAGTAAACTCTGTGTACACAAACAATGTTCTCAATGCTCAAGTTCATGTGAAGAGCCCCTGGTGATACTTCAAGCAAAGTTTCATGTTGTGTCGAGCCTTCTTAGTGCTTCTTATTGGAGTTTTCATTCTAATTATGCTTTTAAACGAAAGTTTGCCTTGAGTAGATTAACAAAATGACGCTAGGTTGCATTTTGGCGAGAGTTACCCTTTAACCAACATGGAAGTGACTTAGAGTGCAATTCATCGACTGGCCGCTAGAGACAGTCAATTTTTTTATAACACATCCATTTAAACTATATTAAGCCTTAAAGTTCTGCATAATTAATGGCGTGACCACTTGAGTGACAGGTGGATATCCACTGCTATCACTACTAGCCGTTTGTCTGCTGTCTGTTAGCCATCACGTCACCTCAGCTAATCCCGCCTCGTTGACCATTTTCGGTTATCTGGGAGTGACGCTCTGTCAAGATGGCGACGGCCGGCTCCGTCCACTTTGGGCTTCAAAAATGCTCTTCAGAAACCTACGGGTGACGTCACGGACACTACATCCATATTTTTTTACAGTCTATGGTAAACCCTCAGCCTATGGTTCACTGAGATGATACAGTCAGAACAAGACATACTCAAGTTATCACGCAATTCTTCTGGCAGGATCATTTTATTTAGCAAAATATTTCACCATTCACTGATGTCTCCAGGTCGCACTTACTCACCATCATATGTTTGGTCTTAAACGCGACTGCTCTCATGTTATGCATCAGGACAGCAAATGCGAGTGAATTTTTTTATCATCTTTGCAGGACTGTGATATGAAGAGTCTGCAAAGTAACATATTTTAGCAACTGTGTGAAAGTGAATAGCACATAAGCACAATACCGGTATAAACATGAATATCTATGGATTCAATATGCATCACATGACTAAACTTACATCGCTTTCAAAAAAAGCTTTGTTTTTGTTGCTAAAAATCAGTGTGGACGGAAGGCCAAAACGGAGAGAAAAAAGATGCGTTTTCAAACGAAAGCGAATTAGTGTGGACAAGGCTCTGGGGTTTCTAAAGAGTTGAAAGCTTAAATCATATGGTAACATAATATTACACTACCTTTCAAAAGTTTGGGGTCGGTACGCTTTTTTAGTAACACTTTTTTAAGTTTCTGTTTGTTAACATTAAAAAATACTTCTAAAGCATGTATTGGTTAATATTAATCTCATTAATATAATCTATTAATGTTAATATTAATCTCAGCATTTACTAAAGATTTTGTGTTGATGTTGAATGTTTTTGAAAGGGAAATTTGTGGATGAAGAAAATTTTCAACAGTCAGTTTTCAGTGTCACTTGATCATTCAGAAATCTTTCTAATGGTGATTTGCTGCTCAAGAAACATTTCTGATTATTATCAGTTGAAAACAACTTTTTTCAGGATTCTTTGATAAACAGAAAGTTCCAGAGAACAGCATTTCTTATTAAATAGAAATATTTTGTTACACTATAAATGTCATAACTGTCACCTTTGATCAATTTAATGCATCCTTGATGAATAAAAGTATTAATTCCTTTTTTTTTATTTTTTTTTTATTGGTAGTGTATTAGATTTCAAATGCAGTTTCACTGTGGCTATAGGTTAAAAAAAAAGAAGAAATTATTTACCAAGATCAAAATTTTTTAATTAAATCAAAATTTGGGTGGGAACCTTAAAATCTAGTGGTGATTAGTGATCCTTGTTGCCAAAAAAGCATACTGATTATTTGTGTTTTCTAATAGTACATAGAAAGATAAGCTAATATTTTTTTTTAAACCTTAAGATATTCAATGAATAAGCTCATACAGAATAAACCCATGAAGAAGAAAAAAACATCTAATTTTTAAGTGTACAACAAGTGTGGTAAATTGGTCTACAGCATACAAGAAATTGAAAAGGATTGACACAAACAGTCAATATTTTTGTCTGTTTTGAATAAAAACACTGCTTTGAATCATTATGGCCCAATTTAACACCTGTTTATTTGTTTCTCTGGTGAAAAACAAGGTGCACCGCAGTGTTCCCGCTCTCCCATGGTCTTTAATTATACGATGGCCCTCCATCACGTTAATCTCATCTATTGTTTATGAAACGTATGATTCATTAATTGCCGGTAATAAATCAATCAGCATGTTTAGCAGAGCTGTAATAATAGCCAATGAAAGTTTAAAAATCAGTGAGTTAGGAATCAGGACATGACCATATTATATGGAATTATGCAGAAAGCAGTTACATTACGTGCAGAGTTTATTCAATACGTCCCCATGCCGGCAGGAATAATAAAGTGGAAGATATGATTATTTGCCTGTCTTTCAAATCAGTCAGCTCACTCCATCTGGCTGATTATACGTCCCCTCTACCACAGTAATTCAATTATGATCTATAGTTCCACGTAGGCAGGCGGAAAGAGAGAAACAGAGAATAAAGTAAAGAGAAGGAGGGAGGGAAGAATGGCCGCTCTAGAAATTATAAATCAATAACAGATGGTGATTTGTGTGTGTGGTTGGAATGTGAAGGTTTTAAATCTTAAGGAGTACAGCAGTGAATATTCCCCTCGCACTTTTTAC
The DNA here is from genome assembly GCF_949319135.1 of Squalius cephalus. Taxonomy (NCBI): domain Eukaryota; kingdom Metazoa; phylum Chordata; class Actinopteri; order Cypriniformes; family Leuciscidae; genus Squalius; species Squalius cephalus. The sequence continues at coordinate 21,328,910 of NC_137123.1, forward strand.
TTTTCTTTTCATCAGCAGAATGATATCTTCCACCAAACACTTTTCTTTCTCCATACAGCTCAACCTGTGCATGTCCTTTCACTCAAAATATTCTGTTAAATATTTAAAGACTATGAAAAGATGGGAGCACTTATACTGTTGGCGCATATCTTTTCACACCTAGATAGATAATGGATTCATTAAACAAAATTTCTAAAATAGCTCTCAAAAATGTTCTGCTGCAGAAAAAAAAACAAAAAAAAAAAACATGAAATATATCTAGGAATGTGTATGCTGGTAATTTTGAGTCTCTACAGATAAATCAACAGAGCTTGTGTAGTTAGGATGGATTGGGTTCCATTTGTGCTATGTATTTAACATGTATTCCAAAAATAAATAAAAAATGATTAATTTTCAATAAAATGACCTAATAGTTCATTTAAAAACCGCACCCCATCCCACCAACCATTTTTTTGGTAGCATCCCTTTTTTACGAAAGCATGTCAAGTTAGAAATAGTTGGTAACAGTACTATAAGTGTCATGATTCCCTATGTCGCTGATTTTAAGGACTCTTACATGTATTTTGATGTTCTTTTGTCTTGTTTTGCCGGGGTCAGCCCTATGTTCCCACATTTCTAAGAATTTTTTTTTTATGATTTGTCTAAACCCCAGTTACGGGTAGGTTTAGGGGTGGGGTCAGGGGTAGGCCATTTGTGGGAACATTGTCTAAACCCCAGTTACAGGTAGGTTTAGGGGTGGGGTCAGGGGTAGGCCATTTGTGGGAACATTGTCTAAACCCCAGTTACAGGTAGGTTTAGGGGTGGGGTCAGGGGTAGGCCATTTGTGGGAACATAGGGCTGTGGGAACATAGGGCTGTGGGAACATAGACATGCTCCCGTTTTGCCTGTGTTCAGTTCCTGTGTTTCAGTTCCTGTTTCTTGTGTTTCCATTGCGGTCTTGTTAGTTGCCATAGTTATTCATGCTTCATTGATTAGTGTTTAACCTGTTACTCATCATCTTGTGTATTTAAACCCTAAGTCGTATTCAGTTCTTGGTCTTGTGCGTAAGTTTCATGCTGGTGTTTTATGTATGTTTCCTAGTGTTCTGTTATGTATGTTCCCTGTGTTAACATTTTACTTATACATTATTCAAATCAAAAGTTGTATCTGTTAATAATGAATGTAATATTTAACAGACCTGGGCTAGCATGAACTAAAAAATGAACTGTTGTATTTTTATTAAAGTCCCCTGTGGTGTAAATCAAGCTTTTAATGTTGTTTATGTGTCTATGTGGTGTTTTAATATGCTTAAAGACAAACCATGTGCAAATTCATAAGTCAACACCATTGCTGAGTATTTTCTCCTTAAAACTGCATTGACAAAGACAGTCTCAAAAACACGGTTTGAAATCGCTGGTGTTTCTGACGTCACAAACTACCTTGTAACCAATCAGGTCAATATGTGATCGTCAACGAGTGGATCTCTGAGCTGGTGTGAGTGGAGGTGGGGCTAATTTGCATATTCATAGAACAGCGTATACTAAATGAGGCAAGGGTGTAGACTTACATTCAAGCTTTTTTTTCCAAGGAAAAAACTTAAATATGTAATTTTGGTGATCAAAGATGAGTTTTAAGGGATAAAATGATTGACTACAGGGGGACTTTCACTAACGTAAACAAATATTTACAAAATATTGTAACAAATGCATTCGTCACTGTTTTTGTTAGTTATTTCATTAACTACCGTTAACTAATAAGACCTTTAGTGTTACCAAATAGTTTAAACAATTGCAATCAGTCTCAAGGTACCACCACACAATTCCATTCGGTGCTGCTAGTAGCAAAGGAATTATAGCATATTTAATCACAATCCTGTGTGCTTTACTAATAACACCGTTGACCTTGCTGGTTCCGTTGCCATCACGAAATTCTACAAGCCTCCTTGCAAAACTCATAACAAAGAAGCAACCACTCAAGGACGTGTCCGATCCAGCTGTATGAGGTCAGAACAAGACCTCTCATACCGGAGAGCAATTACACGGCTCTCCACGTAGCAGAGGGCTTCAATCCAGCAGACATCGCAACGTGCGCATACTTCAGGAGAGACGTTTTCATATATACTATGGTTTTTCCACTTCCAGAGGTCTACAACCTTCACATAATCCAACGCTGGTGGCAGTTTAATATAGTATTGAGAGTGTTCATGTTGTGCGTGAGCAATCTAACCTTGCTCATGTTTCAGGATTGAATCATTTTCTGGCATTTTAATCAAGTTTGCAACAATCCAACGTATTATTTTTCCTTCTCAACTAATTTCATGTCTTTATGTGTGTCAATGTAAGCAAATCTCCCTTTACAAATAAAATATTTGAAACCGATCCCATTTTAAATGAACTTCACAGAGACGTCAAACAGATCTCTAAAGTCCAGGCAAACAGCCAAACAAATGATTCCTCTTTGAACATCATTGGGAACGTTTCCATCTACTATCAACTGAATACTAATGTAATCAATGTCAATGTCAGATAGACATTGAAAGCTGCCGTCTGTGGAAGGCAATTTCTCCACAGTGCTCAACAGAGGATCATTTGCATTATGTTTTGGCACAAAAACACAGACTTAACTGGAGGTTGTTCTAGACAGACAAAAAACATCTCACCATCTTTCACTTAATCTCACTCAGCTTTTTTTTTCATCTCTCCCATGAGACCATGATCTTTATTGTAATGGCCTAAAAGTGGCTACAGTCACCTCCATGACTCAGCGAATAGCTAGAGCAGGGTTTAAGTAAACTACTCCTTAACCACAAGACTTGGCTAAATACCAAGGTTCCTTCCCTAATTAAAGTGCAAGATGCTGCTTTTCAATCTAGAGACAGTATAGAGACTGTATGGTTAGATACAGTATGACTCACGTTAATGTCATAAGAGGACAGATTCCCCCAGCTGAGACTGGTTCCTCTCAAGGTTTTTCCGTCCATTACCTAAACGGATGACATTCGCCACAGTCACTGGAGACTTTAAGACATTAAGGCATGGTTTGCTGCTTTCAAACTACATATATTGTGAAAATGTACTATACAAATACACATAAATTGGCCTGACCTTAATGCTAGTCCACAAATAAAGACCCAATCCTGCCATCCCAAATTAATTTAAAACTTTCAGGAAATCTACACATATAAAATGATCATTCCTATGTAATGGTTTCATGAGGGTTTTTTTTTACCTGTTTTGTCATTTTTCTTGAAATAAAACGTTTTAGTCTACACTAGCAAAGATGACATCAAAGCTAACAGATGTGGATTCAAAATCACAAAATCTCAAGTACCAATTCATGAAAAAGTCCAGTCAAAGATTACACCATCTCACATCATGCCATGTAGAAAGAAGAATACAAAAAAAGGTCAAGGCTGGTTAGCATATTCCATAGCCAGTTAGCAACTTGTAGATGTTGTAACTTAAAGGTATAGTGGAGGATCTTTCCGAATTTTAGATAAGACCCGCCCTCTCCACTTTTTTAATAAGTTTGATTGATTCACCAGAATGATTGACAATTAGGAGGACCAATAGTATAGGTCATCGGTTCCCAACAGGGGGGTCGCGGCCCACAAGGGGGCCTAAGCAAGCTCTGTGGGGGGTCGCGTTATATTTTGAAAAGTTTTGAGCAAGTCCTTAACTTTTTTCTGTTCAAAATTTATATAATGAGCGAGTTCATCATGAATCCATTTTCCAAACCGTGTTTTTGTCTTATCCTGAATCACTATGGTACACCTATAATAAGTGATTACATTGGTACTATTTTACCCTGGTTCGGATCGCTGCCGCTGCGGAGTAGCCCAGTACCTGCGTGACTCGTCATAGACGCACACAGAGAGAGAAGTAGTTCCGGCTACAATGTTCTTCCGAAAGACGCATTATTCTGTTAATAAACGCATGTTTGTTATCGCTCGCTATAGCGCCAAAAGCCTCAAAAATAAAGCCTCACATTGATAAAGCCTCACAAATAACATGCAAGTATTGTGGCCCCAGACACCAGTCATTTAGTAATAGCCTAAATTCATTCTTGTTTTACCTACACACAAGTGTGAATACTGATATTTTTGTTATTGCATTTAAAATAGGGCAAATTTATAGGCTACTCCTAGGCTTACATTTTTAAATGACAAAGGGCCTACTAATGTTTTTGTTATTGTATTTTCAATATTATAGGCTATTATTTGTGCATAAACATATCTGTTTATAGTAAACATACCATTTGTTTGAAAACAACATATTTTGTCATCCTTGCTGCAAGCTTACAAGAGCGAAAATGTCATTAAATGTGAAGGGGGGCCCTAAAATATTTTCTTGGGAAAAAGGGGGTCTCAGACAAAAAAAGGTTGGGAACCACTGGTATAGGTGATCCACCCGGAAGTAAAAAATCCTCCACTATACCTTTAAAGGGGCATTCCACCCATTTGAACATTGTTTTTTATTTAAAGTGGGTCATATATGTAGTCAAAATGTAAAATAAATTTTGAATTTGGTGCCTTCGTGACCGAGGAAAGACAAAAAATAACTTCAGGACGCATTTGTATGAAAGACAACAACTCCCACAATGCACCACATTGCACAGCTCCGCAAGCCACTCCCACTAATCCAGAAAGCGCATATCTGCCTATAAGAGAAATCACTCTTCCGTCTACAAGGCTAGCTACCACCAGAGCTTGAAATTCATTTCACATTCACACAAAATGTCTAGTTAGTTGGCGAACTCATTAGTGCATTACTCCTCGTTTGTATTTCTTTCGAAAAAGGTGAATTATTGCATGGTACCGGGATGTTCAGTCAGAACATATGCGGTGCGAAACTAGGATAGTTCTCAACACAAACGTCCGTGTCCTCGTCTGATTCAGAGATTTCGTCCAGGAGAAATTGTCATCGTTGAAATTCTTTGCCGCAGACGGACTCTATCTCTGTGTTCGTAGTTGCATCTTACAGTCTATGAGTTGCATAGTGAGATCACCGGCGCCACCAGTCCGCCCTAACTCGAGCCAGTCTGGGCTCCTCGTCCGCGGCAGGCAGGTCTTCTGCCTCGGCTGCTCTTCGCTATAATGCGGCTTGTAAAGGTAGCCACAAACACCTGATTCAAGCATCAGACTTCCGAAATCCTCTTCTTCTATATCATATTGAGCACTCTCCTCCGCTATTGTCATTACTTTACATCTGTCTCCACATCGTCTGTTAGCTTAGCTTCAAACAAGATGGAGGATATTGCTTTCAGTTTCAGAGAGTAAAGTCTCACCCACTGATCTGTAATAGGTCTGTAGCGTGAGCGGGTCCCGCCCCCTGGGAAAGATGAGGAACTAGTGCTTGTAGTCTCAACAGAAATCCCCCCCTCTTACACTTCCTCCTACAATGACGCAAAATGACGATTTTTGCGTCATTGTAGGAGGAAGTGTAAGAGGTAAATAACGGATTTCTCCCGTCTCAGGGGAAAATGAGAGAGTGTTGCACGACCATTCAATAGTATGACTGGGTTTCTAACAATGCAAAGCTTAATGCAAATGGGTGGAGTGTCCCTTTAACTATCTGATTCTAAAAAATCATATATTGTTCACTCACAGGCATTCAAAAGTAGCATGTATTCTGATTAAATGTTTTATTTATTTTTTGCAACCAACATCGAAACCACAAATATTTCATTATAGTAGATGTTTCACCAGTGTTTGATAGGGTGAAATTGACTTTTTTCCATATTTTTTATTTCACGTTGGCATGAAACACAACATGCAACATCTTTTGTACATCCGAGGTTAACTCTGTTTGCATCATTGAATCATTTTCCTGTTATCACTGTAAAGCTGCATTGAAACAATCTGTATTGTATAACGCGCTATATAAGTAAAGATGACTTGACTTGACTTTTCTTTCTGATAGTGATGTATATCCCAGTATAACGGCTTCTTAAATGAGGTTCATTGTTCATGGGGCATTATTGTTTTGATTAAAGATTACGAGAGCACACGCATTATATTGATGCATGGATAAATTATTTAAATAATATACATAGCAACATAAAAAGAAGCAAGAAGTGTAATTTTTTCATGGTAACTAAGTTGTGCGTTTTAATTTTTGTTTTATTTCTGCTTTTTGACACAATAATCTTACCAAGCATAACTCTAATACATCTCACTAAATGATGTTTTCTCACTAAATGAAGTGGAGAGCGCTCAGCAATCAATGGAAAGAGGTATATATACACTCAGCAGTCTCACCTCAATCCATTGACAGTTTAGCAGCATCCCCCCAGCACCCCTTCTCCACACTTCTAGTCCTAAACACTTACATGCGGGGGGAGTACTCTGGGTTCGGGCCGAACTCCGAGCTCGGAGCCCTCCCCCCGGACAGCACGCCAAATACGCATTAAACTTTACCCCCTCAAATTGTATGTAAGTGTGAACTCGTGAACGCATGAATGATGGTTAAACAAAGAAGTTAAATATATCATCGCTGCAAGGCAGAAACCTTTTTAGGAATTTGAAAGCATTGTCGAAGTTGATATTGTGGCTTTATATGTGGTCAGACACTTGCATTTATCATTTTACCAAAATCAAGCTCAAATGGAGTGACAAGGTTTTTGACCAGCGAATATCTGAGAATTTTGGGCATTACGTTTCCATCAACTTGAAGATAATAAAGTTTACTGTAGCTATGTGGGCGCTCAGTTTTTTCTGTCATTTGGCAAAAATATCATGGAGTTATGAGGTTTAGTCACAAGCTCTTTTTAATACTTTTCATTGGTTGGATATTTGCACAACCCACAGATAGATGTAAAGGGTGACCAATAGTAATGGTATCTGAAAAAAATAAAAATGACGAAATATAGAGATACGAGGTTTCGCCCGCCGCAACGATATTTATACAATCCACATATTAAAAATATGTTAAGTTGATCAGATTTACACATGAACAGTCCTGTGTCGATGTTGTCAGGTGGCGTTATTTGCAAACCCACAATGTGCATGTCATACGGACTATCGCTCAGAGATTTTTATAAACATGAAATCAAATTTTTATGGCAGCTGACAGCTGAATTAATCACAGAAAAGGTGCACTTGCATAGTGGGAACTAACAAAACTGTGGCATCTGTAAGTTTAACAAGGAAGAAATTCTCATTCAAAACCTCCCGACTTCGCTCTCAACCAAACCTCCACAAGATATTTCCAGTCAGTAAGCGCTCACTCAACTATGAGCCAAGAAGTTATTCCTGAAGGTTTGTATTTGCGTATTTGCTTATATGCACGCTGAGTGTTTCTGCACCTTGTCTCGCTTGATCGACTCTCATTACTGCCTCGTTTGCATCGCACCTCATAAACATGGCTACCGATGCTGCCCGTCTCATTCGCTACCCAGAATGCAATAATCCACATGTCCTCATTTGCATGCAATTTATTGTGAACTTGTCAGCACCTTGCTTGCCTCCTGTCTATTCTCTCATTTCAAATGAAGGCATCAAGACACCATCGCTCAACGTACGTCATCTGAAACAGAGAATTTACAAACCAAGCCAGCTGTGATTACATTTCTCTCGGTTCCGTACAGCAAGCAAGGGGGGAAAAGTCTGAAAATGAATGATTTGATGACAGGCAGCATTAAAGATCCAGTCTGAAAGTTAAAATGATTTGTTTGCTTTGCAGTGGTTAGCGAAATATTGATGGCTTGTAATAAAATGCTGTCTAGGGACACAGAGCCGTTAATTGACACCGCCAGTTCTTCAGGTCAATTTTAGCTCTGCTGAGCTCTAATTTAAAATAAATCTTTTGGTATCATTATTTCACTGTCCCAAAACCCCAAAATTCAAAACAAAACAAAACAAAAACATCTAGAACATCAAGCAGTGCCATTAAAATATTCTTAATTGCTATCGATTTCTTATGTTTTGTAGTTCTGACATTTATTGTAAACAGCCTTCGTTTCTATAGAAGAGAGAGAAAAAAGTATGGACTATTTTAATGTGTGGTCTCTTAGGTTTTAATCAATCAATAAATTGGGGGTGTGGAAGAAATGTTATCTTTAAGATGTGTGTGACCATCATATGACAGTAAAAGAGCACACACAAACCTTATTCTAATATGGAATTGTATTGGAATGGTGACAGGAGGGCCTCCACTCAAGGATAAAGTATGATGAACAAGTCTAAGAATGTTCCACGTATGGTTGAAAATACCATTATTGGCCTAGAAAGATAACATTCTGGGAGTCAAGACTATAAAGGAAAAAGGATGCCCTCCCTTCACTGTCACACTCTGCAGCCACTGTGACTATATGACTGCTGACCTTTTCTTGCAAGAAAATAAACCTCATCAAAGACAATTGGAAATGTGTGTCTCTTATTCAGTGATATAATTTTGTTTGCCACCACAGGGGAAAAAAGCTTGAAGCTTATTACGTGCTTTCCCTAGGAGAGAGGAAGGAAGCAAACAGTGTGTATTTGCTTTGCTCTCAAACGTGTTCTTTATGGTTCTATAAATGTAGTAAAAAAAGAACATTCGATTGACTATTAATCCCGTGAGGTACCACGGTTCAGTATGAAATGAAGGCTTAGTCACTCACTCCCCTTATGATTAGTTATTGCAATATTTAATTTGCACTTAAATGTCCAATGAGGAAATTAAATTTGTAGGGGGCCACTAATGGAAATAATGGCACTTGACAGCATTATTCTAGTCTTGCCCTATATAGTTGTTTTTGGTGGTGTTGGTTTTATTGAATCATTTCATGCTGAGATGTTTGTCATTTAAAAAGTTTACTTTTTGTGCTTATTGTAATGCTTTTTTTTATTTGAAAGCATTTTAGGCTCCATTTCTTGTATTTGTATGCTACAGTATACAATTTCATTATTATTATTATTATATTGTAGTTGTTTTGTATAATTATTAACTCTACAATCCACAATGCAACACCAACAGTGCAATATAATGTACAGTAACACTTTACAATAAGGTTCATTAGTTAACAACCTTAGATAACATGAACTAAGACTGAACAATAGTTCTTCAGCATTTATTAATCTTAGTTAATATTAATTTTAACATTTACTAATACGTTAATAAAATCAAAGGTTGTATATGTTAACATTAGTTAATGTACTGTGAACTCACATGAACAAACAATGAACAGTTATATTTGTATTGACTAACATTAACAAAGATTAACAAATACTGTGATAAATGTATTGCTCATGGTTATTTCATGTTAGTTAATACATTAACTAATTAACCTTATTGTAAAGAGTTACCCAATGTAATTACACTTTCTGTTCTGAGCATGTGATGCACTGGTCAAGTCAAGTCACCTTTATTTGTTATAGTGCTTTATACAATAGAAATAGTTTCAAGCAGCTTCGTAGTAATAAACAGGAAAGTAGTAGAATTAATGATGCAAACATAAAATATGAGACAAACTCAAGTTCCGCTGTAAAGCAGCTGTAGCAAGATAATAGTGTCATTATTCAGCTCAATTCAATTCAGTCTTGACTCAATTCAGTTCAATAACTGTGTAAAGTTCATTCATTATGAAACAAGTTCAATTCAGCTCTAAGCAGCTCTACTGAAGACAATAGTGTCGCTATTCAGCTTCAGCCAGTTCAATGCTGATTAAATTCAGTTCAATAACAGTGTCGATGTTGCAAACTTCGAAAAAAAAAAAAAATTGATTCAGCTATAAGGGGGAAGACAATAATGTCATTATTTAGCTCAGTTCAGTTCAAGTATTGTTCTCATCCGATAGCGTTAGTGCAGTCAAATCAGTAATATTGCTGAAAATTAAGTGCTCCCAACTAAGCAAGACAAAGGTGACAGGCAAGGAACCAAAATTCCATCAGTTGACAGAAATGGAGAAAAAATACCTTAGGAGAAATCAGGGGAGCAGCTCTTCTCGGGACTAGATGACCTACATTGGTCCACTGTGAGGGCATCAATTTGATAAAGTCATCGATGCAATGAAAAAAAATGGCTGTACATCAGATACTGAAACCCTTCTTCAAAATACAGACAAATGGGAAGATACTAGCTGATTTTCAGAGACACCTCCAGGGTGCTATTAGAGTAGGTTTGTATATCATTCATGTCTGTGGGTGGCTAGCTTAGTCCTGACATGGCACAAGCTCGCCAAGCCTTCATGTTTCCCAAGATGTATAAAAAAACAGTACTATTGTGTGGTTAAAGCAGTTAATCCAAATGTCCTGAGCGAGCCAAAATGGCTTCCGGAGTTTTGGAGCAGATGGAGCCAGTTACCACACCTCAGTGGAGCTGAAGCACACAAGCAGAGAGAACAGAAAGGGTTGGTCGAGATTAAGTTTTAAATGGTCTGTGAGCACATCTGAAAAGCAATGGGGAGAAAATGAAAAAAAAAGGGAGACAAAAGAAATTTAATGGAAAACAATAGCATGAAGCGTAAAGCTTTTAAGTGAAAGATGGAGAATAAAACCCAACAGGACAAGAAAGAATATAGAGCAGTAAACACACTTGAACCTCTCAAAACAAAAATATAGAAGCTTTAGCTTCTGCTCTGTGCTGACAGATTATTTGATAGAGGGGAAAGGCTGGGGCAACTTCTTTTTTTTTTTATCTAAAATTAATTAGGGGAATTTCATTTGCTCTTGAAATCAACCATGCAGTCATTAACATTAGGAGCAAAATTACACAGCGCCATGCTTTTGATCAGCAAGAGACTGCTTTTAGGAACAAAGGGAGTGTGATTCATTTACTTCATAATGCCATTGTCGATTCTTTGAAATGTCATTCACAACATATGCGCAAGAGTTCAGTTGTTTTTCACCAAACCCTCAAAAACCAAAACATATAAATGTGTAAATGCATAATTCAGAGGATATTTTTCCAATGCAACACCATTAATGACTACATACTACACTCAATAAAGGTTCCTATATGATATTCGCAGCGGTACCATAGAAGAACCATTTTTGGTTCCACAAAGAACCTTTCTGTGAAAAGTTCTTAAAAGAGCTTTTTTTTTCTTAGTGTAAAGAAATTTGAATAATCTAAAGAACCGGTTTTTTTTTTTTTTTACTCTAAAGAACGTTTTGTGCAATGGAAATATTCAATGGATGCTAAAGGTTATACATGGAACCATTGATACAGTCAGTTCTGAAGTCTTGAAATTAGGATTAAAAACTACAATTTAAATGCAAATAAAAAAGAAAGTTTTAAGATTCTGTACAATTTAAAACAAAGTAATGTTATGATGTCAAAAGAAAAAGATATATTGAAGATTCTGCTCTATTTCTAGGTCACTAGTCAAATGTAATTTATACATGTCAGCGAGAGTGCTGGTGCTGTTAAAGCAAAACCAAATACTAAGAAATACTGAGAAAATCATGTTCATTTTTCAGTCCAACTCTGCACTCCATTTTTATGCTGATAATATTATTTGCAATGGGGAAAATGTGTTAAATGGACCCTTTTCACTGTGATGATGTGTTTTAACAATCATCAGCATCATAAATCCTGCAACGTTTTTTAGATTTTCATTGTTATAATTTTTTATCTACATTTATAACACTATACATTGTATTATACAACGCTATCTCACGACCAATTCGTACGAATTCGTACGAGTGATAAAAAAGTGGCTAATTCGTACGAATTCGTACGACCTCACTCGTACGAATTTGTACGATTTGTCTAAACCCACGTAATGGGTAGGTTTAGGGGCGGGGTCAGGGGTAGGTCATTCGTATGAATTCATACGAATTGGGCAATTCGTAAAATATGTACGATTTAGCAAAAATCGTACGAATTCGTACGAGTGAGGTCGTATGAATTCGTACGAATTAGCCACCTCGTAGAATTAGTACGAATTGCCGTGAGATCAGGCTGTATTATATTACCTTTGCATCAAATTACAAAAAAACCTAGTTAAACCTAGCGGCTGTGGGAGTGATCGCTCAATCGCTCTCTATTATTTTACTCTTTTCGAAAGTCGTCAAAAACACTATTGAGTGTTTCTTTTGCTATTTGAGCAATTGGGAACACACACAAAAAAACATATTTAATGTAGTCTCTCCGCTATAGAAGTTTACCCGACCAACCCTCTACGGACACACTGAAGCTCAAGTCGCCATTGGCTAGTAAATGTTCTTTATTTTACTCGCCAGACTAAGACAAGTAAACAGTAGGCCTGGGACAATAAATCTATGCATCGTGAATCGAGAATTGATTCTATTTTGATTCTGAGATTTTCCAAACGCATTGCGATTCTCTCTCGAATCGATTCTGAGCTTAGTTTTTAACGGCAGATGACACCGCGTGCTTTAGAAACAGCCGTACTCTACTTGCTTCCAATGCGTTACACACGCCACTAGAACCTTCTATAAAATAACCATTCTTAAAGTTCGAAAAGTTTGAAGCGAATTACAAGGGTGTTTGCAGTGGGCTGTTTACATTAATATTGCATCATAAAAGCATTCTGAAGTGCAAGTAGATTCTCAGGCTCTTCAGCACTCTTCTTCGTGAGCATTTGAACTCATGAAAGACATCTCAAACATGTGCAACTGAAAAACGTTCATGACGATACAGCACTGGCCCGATCGGGAATCAATCAAACTATGGCCCTGTCCCAAATGGCACCCTAAGCACTCGCGGTCTTCCTACGAGTCCGCACTTTCATGACGTTGGGAAGACTGTCCAGTGAGGGCTTGGCAAAAGTGTGCATTGAGGGCGCATATCGACCGAAAAGGGGGCGCTTGTGAGCACCCTTCTGAAACCTAAAATAACAAATGGGACACCCTACGATCTCATGGACTTAACGGGCATAACGGGTAATTCCACAACACCGAAAGTGCATATGCAGTGTGTCATCTCAATCACAGGCGAGTAAAATTATACTAGCTATTGGCTAATTAAAGACATTTTTTAGTCGCCAAGCATGAAATCTGGTCACATTTGCGAGTGAGTGAGGGAGTGACTGAGTGAGAGGGTTGACGACTTCCGCTTCTGAGAAACCCGGAAATGTGAAAAGTCAATTAGATCAAATTATTTTTGCTAACAGTCAGGCTTTTGAACCCCACTGCATTAGGCTTAATGGCAATACACTGGTCAGTTACACATACACCAAGGTCCTGCATTATTTATTCAACCTTTTAACCATCAATATCCCTCCGTTGACTCATTTTGACCCATCTAAATCTATTCATTGATGTTGCTATAATTGCTACTTTAAGCACGAAAGATTTTCTGCATTACGAATGTAGACAGGAAGGGTTGCAACATGTGCTAACCAGAAAGGTTAAAACAAGCAAGGCAAGCAGATTTCTACCCCCTTGATGCCACGCGAACGTGTTCATCTCATCTTCTGCCTTAATTAAAATAACTCGACCATCCTTGCCTCCTTCAATATGCTGAAAATGTTGTCTAAAAACTTTGAATGCTTATATCTTCTAAATGCGAATTTTGTCAATGTTTTGGAGCACAATAGCTTATAGATAACAGTAAGGTTAACATATTCATACTAAAAGCCCCAAAAATGGCGACTTTAAACTAAGGTCAGGTTACCTTAGAAAAAAGTAGTTGGCTAAAAGTTACTAACAAAAAATAGATAAATACTTTAAAGCTACAATCACTCTGTAACACTTGCTAGCACAGTGTTTTTAACTACATACACGGTGATTTTGCTTAAACCTTAATATCAATCAATCAATCATTCTCCAATCACCACAATTCAATGTAGCCAAGATTCAGTTACATATCAAGGTGCTTTTCTTAAATCACAGAGCTGTTTCAATTCACCTGTCTTGTCTCAAATGAACAGCAAATCACTTTATTTGCTTTCCTTAAATATCTCTGTCCTTCAGCTAAATGCCTTCATCCTTCTTCTGGTGTGAAGAAAACAAGACCTTCTCCATTACTTATGAGTGACTAGTTTTACTTGGTGTGAAAACACCGATGTGGGATTTGTGTAGAATTAAGTCATTGGTCTGAGCTCACGAGATGTCAGAGGGAAAAAAGGAAATCAATATCCTGCCCATCAGCAAGGCTTAAGTGTAATGTTTAAACGTGCAGCCAGGAGAATTCAAAACAGAGGAGGAAGTGATGTCTGCAGTTGACCCAGACAAACGGTTCAAGGCTGTATATGTTACAAACAAGACAAAAGACATGAGCTCCGAAAATGATTTTTGGTCTACTTAGTCTACTTAGTAAATATTGTTGGACGTTTTTATGAGAAACAGATCGCAAGAAAATGATGTTAACTATATGACACCTTGGTAAAATGGACATGGTAATCGCATTTCATTACCTTATGAATATTATATCTGATAAATATGCAAACTGTTTTCCTGGACAGGATAGCGGGAGACTTCTGAAATATGAGCCAAATGTCATGGTACATTACATCATCAGCCTTTCACAAAGTTTATGAAGCCAAAAAGGAATCAGATTTATTGTATATCTAAAAACACATTCAAAGCTCATATATTTAGTGCCTTCTGTTTAGATTTCCCAGACCTGCTGGTTTCAAATAAATGCAGTTCTTTTGAGCTCAAAGAATCTTGAAGAAATATCACTGTTTCCACAAAAAACATTGCTAATAATAAGAAGCAGCCTGGGTGAGAATAAGAAACTTATTTTTAAAAACATTTAAACATCTTTACAACCCTAAACTTTTTTTCAATGGTAGTGTAACTATTTCTTTTTCATTACTATGATTAATAGACAGATCAAACACAGAGAATAAATCTACTGTGAGGACTGATGGAACTTTTATCCGAGAAAAGTAAATCATTAAACTCAGCTTATATATCTCAATTAGAAATCAAGTCATTCTCTGGGATTCAGTTATGAAATTGTAGATCACCAGAGATGACGGATGCTATTTAATTTTCCTCTTATTAAGACACCACGCAAAGGCAACCAGGCATTTTCCTAAGACTCCTACTGGTCCACCAACAAATCATTAACATGCAGTGGAACATTCTGTGGTGTTACAAGAAGTAAGGCAGTTGCGCTTCAAAACCAGATCCATGCAATCTGTATCTGTTGTCATAGATGTGTCAACCTCTAACAAAAAATGTCAGCTGCGTCTCATCTTGAAGGATGTGTTCTCCAAAGGTCGCATTTGTTGGTCGACATTCGTCATAAAGGGTTCCTCATTTCAGTAAAGTAACCATTATATTCCAAAGTCTTCAGAAAATTATAACAATATGGTTCACAGGGAATAACCGTCAATTTTATGATGGTTACTTTTCTGAAAGAAGACAGAAACATGTGCTGTGTAATTGCCTTATTTAATGAAACACGTGCAGAACTAATTTATGTTTGAATCATTGTAAAAAATATTCTTATGTAAATTGTACCGGTCCATTAACATAAGAATGGCTTCACATGCAGATTTCCTCTGCTCGTGTTTCACGAATGAAGGCCCTAAGAGTGTGTTCTGAATGGAAATAGTTCTGGATGTGACTTGAATAGTTGTGATAATTGTATATTTGGGTAACCGTAGTGGTTAGCATATTGCAAACATAAAAATCAATGCTCTCTTAAGCAAGTGCTTTAGAAAATAAGACTCCCCAGGTTAAACAACAGACATGCTTGCAAAATACCACACGATTAGTCATAATTTCATTCGATCGAAGGCCAATAGCAGTGGAACTTGGCAGGGTCCTACTAATCAGCGCTTTTCTCTGAGTAACACATCCCGGCTTTGCGTCGCTCTATAATTTTCGGTGTCACAATTTGCTCCCAAGAACACAGAGTCGAAATGAGAGAAATCTTTCCAATTCACTGGCTCATTGATTTCTCTCCAGCTCCAAATGCCTTTTTCCTTTCTCACCGTTATTTGAGGTATCATTTTCATCCGTGTCAGATGCTGCCGTTCATGTCTTCTTGTTGGCAATACTGAAGGTCATTTTCTGTCAGTGCCATGAAATATATGGATACACAGACACCATGCACATACAAACACTATGAGAGCTTTCTGCTGGTCTGACTAAAACGGTGGATATAATGTTACATTTTATGCTGATCTGGGATTAACGTCCTCCACCTGAATCCACATGCACTCACACTGAAATCCTGACACAATGCTATTTTTAAATGCTTACTAATCCTCATTTATGGTGCCTGATGCTTTTAAAGGGGTAGTTCACCCAAAATTGAGAGGTCACTATTCTGCCAGAACTTGACTCGCGTACCACCGTTTCCGGAAGCCAGTGATTATAGTTTCTAAAGTTATAAATATGGATATTTTTCTTACAAAAACCCATCGCTTTGCTTCGGAAGGACTTTATTAACCCCCTGAAGGCGTATGGATTACTTTTATGATGGATGGATGCGCTTTTTGGAGCTTCTAAAAGCTCTAATCACTCCCATTATAAACCTGGGAAGAGCTCGGATAATTTTTAATATAACTCCGATTGTGTTTGGATGAAAGAAGAAAGTCATATACACCTAGGATGGCTTGAGGGTGAATAAATTATGGGATCATTTTTGGGTGAACTAACCCTTTAAGCATTAAAAAGTTGTTCTTCTGTGTTACACAGAAGAAAGAAAGTCATACAGGTTTAGAAGAATTGTAATTTTTGGGTTAACACCCTTCTTTCTCACCTGTACTCCTGGTCTTTCCGTTTCTGTGCGAGGTATTTTTTCTTGACATCCTGGAGTTCATGTGCCAAACGTTCGATTTCATACTTGTAGTCTTCTGCTTGGGACTCGTGCATGTTGAGCTCAGCTGTTAGGGCCTGTAGAAGAAATGAGGTTGGAGATGAAAGCAGTTTCATGTCAATGCTTGTATTGTTCAACTGGATTTAGAAAGTAATTTGTGGCAACTTAGTAATGCTATACTTTCTTTTTAGAGAAAGTAATATAAGTAATCTAAAAATACACTGTTGAAGACGTTATTAATAGCTAGAAATTAATTACTGAACAACACCTCATAACCATGATAAAACATTAAAAGTAGATAATAGCTTTTATATCCACCGCTTTGGTGCTCCCAGTTATGTTGCACACCATCTAAATATTGCAAAGCATCTAAGAGCCCATTTGTCAATTACTTTAAAATGTTTCCCAAAGCCGCGCTCACCCTTCAGTAGGCACCTCTTTGCTATAAATGTGTCCTAGTTGTACAGTTGTGATCTATCACTGAGGATGTGTTCGGCTTAACACTCGGTCACCTCATCTCTCCCTCCGAGCCAAAAAAATGGAGTGATTTCCTCTGCGGCATCTCATTGATCTCCGTCAATCTTTGCACATATCAGTCAAGCTCTAATTGTCATTCATCCAATGTGCTCGAAACCACCCACATAGTGCGGGTGACCCAACAGCCCAGAGCTCAGTAATCAAAGGAACAGGAGGAGGAGGATGGACAGGAAGTGAGAGAGGAAAGAGAGAGAGAATCCCATATTTGCAGTGAACAATTTGGAAAGGATTTTGCGCACAGCAGGCATTCATAATGTTTCTGTTCAATGAAAGTTTTTCACTTTAAATGGTTTTCCATCCACAAAATTGAATACAAATAATTAGAAAAAAAAAAAAAAGAAGAGTTTTAGGTTTTTTCTACAACAATTGAAACTTTTTTTTTAATTGAAATTCAGATTCGGTGTTGAACTGGGCCAATAATTGCAATGTTTAACCAACTTTCAAGCAAAAACTGTACTTTTGGCACATATCACTTTTCGAATTAACAAAATACTTCAAATGCTGTGTGGTTTTCATAAAGCGTATAATAATATTCTGACTCGCATGGGTATTTTATAAAGACAAAACTCTGGAAACATTTTCCAAACAAGCATGGAGAGTCAAAAGACCGGTGTTAATTAATGTTAATTTCTTAAAGGGAGGCTGGAGCGGGAGGACATGCTTCAATCAAAACAAAGAATGGGATGATTTTTCCGTTTGGCTCATTAGTAGGGCTCCTGTTCTAATGTTAATTACGCTGAGCTTTGTTTATTTAAAGCTTTGCCAGTGATGCCTCCGGTGTGTAACTCATTTTAAGCTTGGCAATAAATTATCAGAAAGCCAAACCCCCCTATGCCTACCTTCGGGCCGTTATTTTTAAGTTCAAGGGCGCCAGAGAGTTTTACACTCCACACTGCAGATATTCTAATAGATCAGCTCAGAATTTCTGCCGAGCTAAGGAGTTTTGAGTCTTTAAAGTCTGTTCCGTCCATTTTTTAAAAAAATGGCGAACGCAACGGAGCACTTTCTATATCGTCCTGATTGCAGAGGGAGGTTTGCCTCGTTTTCAGATCCAGGGTCAGTTTCCTAGATCCTAATGTTAGCCATTACATGGCAAAAACCTGATCAAAACCCAGCTTAAAGATCAACGTATATCAAGGCCATATGGATATTATAAGGTCACCTAAGGCTCAGCAGAGGCTCATAACTTTTTAACAGCTCTCATCTCTGCTTCTCGCCTTTTTAATAGGACAGGACGAGGCAGCTTAAACCGAACTGACTCATTAAAAATGACATTAGTGGTCGCTGTCTCCAGATGGACCTGAACTCTTAATTAAGTGGTGAAGTAACTAATTATTCATTTCGTGTGATGGTGAGAGGGGGAATAAGGAAACGAGGATGATGGGAGAGGAATGATAGGAGGAATGATTTATGTGAGAAAACCCTTTAGTGAGTGGGAAGTGGGATCTAGCTGATATATCACTGATAAAGGGGCGGGGTGGGGGGGGTCTGTTAATAAATTAATTTAATTATCAAATTAACTTAATTTAATATTTCATTTAAACAATAGCATTAGGTAAAATAGGTAAAATTACTTCTTTTTTTATTATACAGAAGAGACCAGAAAAGATGTTTTTAAAGCACCTTCAGTTGTTTGGTCTTCTCCCGGAGAGTTCGCTGATAAACCTGCAGTTTTTCTGCTGCCTCCGGACCGGGCTGCCGAGCAAGGATGTGTTTCAGCTCCACATAAAGTTTCTCTTTCTCCTGCAACCACAAAACACACACACAGCATATCGTTTAACACTAAGTAAATCAAATCAAAGACATTTTAAAGAACCCCTATTATGCTTTTTCGGATATTACATTTCATGTAGTGTGTAATATAGCTGTCTGAGAATGTTAAAGGTCTGCAAAGTTTTAAATATCAAAGTTCACGATAAATAGATAAATAGATAAATACAAAATAGGTTTGTAACATATTTCCATAATGCCAGTCTATGGTCTTCACTGGCTGCCCGCGAACAACATCTACTTTGACGTTGTGTTGTGTTGTCGACATGTCGAGAAGACGCTGTCCTGAGATGAGGACTCGGGCTCGATTTGATACGATAAAACCGAAGCGCTGAGGTAGGCTTCAGAGCTGAAATTCAGATTTGGTAATGTGTGTTTCCGTTCTGACACTGTAAGCAATAGACCAATCACAATAGAGTCTGCCATCTGACCAATCAGAGCAGAGTAGGCTCTCAGAAAGGAGTTTAGAGAGACCAAATCCTTGATCGAACAACTTTAGACACTGTGGGAATAGAGAAAATGCTGCAATGTATATTATGAGAAAATTAAATAATTTTTGACCTTGGATGCATATAAACCTATTGTAGGAGACCTCTAAAACAAAATTAGGAACCATTAATATAGCAAAATAGGGGCACTTTAAATGTGAAGTACCGACAAATTCAATTCAATTTAAATTAATTTAAGCAAATAGTACTTGTTAACATTTTCATTATTTTCTTTTTTTATACAAACAGTGATCAATTATAGCGCTGTTATTCCAAATATTCGAATTTATGAATATGAATTTGAGGACCATAATTAACTCTACATGATGAAATAGATCCTCTAAAACAATGTGAACGTTCTCTGATATGCTAAAAATCTGTCACTGAATAGAAGCATTTTTCCCACTGAAAAGACTTAAAAAGATATTTTGTTAGTTCATAGTGAGTTCAGAGCATTATTAAGAGATCTTTTGTTTATTGTTAGTCGTACGATCAAAAGCAATGAAGTTATTTTTCAGTGTCACATCACAGGAAAAAGATACAGCTGGATTCAGGGGACTGACAGCTAATTCATTTTGGAAGCTAGTTAATTATCCAAATGTGTGGAGGAAAGAAAGATGTATAACTAAGACTCCATCGCAGTGCTGACCAAGTAATGACACACACACACACACACACTTCACACACACACGGATCATCAATGTTGCTAATTAGCGAGGGAGTCCTGACGAGTTTGAACTCATAATGCTAATAAATGCAGCCTGTCTGGTGTCTAAAATATCACTAATATAAAGGCTCTGAATTTTCCATGGAATATAAATGATGT
The DNA here is from genome assembly GCF_949319135.1 of Squalius cephalus. Taxonomy (NCBI): domain Eukaryota; kingdom Metazoa; phylum Chordata; class Actinopteri; order Cypriniformes; family Leuciscidae; genus Squalius; species Squalius cephalus. Next base: position 21,349,174 of record NC_137123.1, read on the forward strand.
GCCACAGGAGAAATCATGAATTCAGGGGGTTTAGGACGTCTAAAAGAAGATCTCTCATGATCAAAAGGTCCGGGATTCAAAATGAAGACACACTCATGGCCTCGACAACCACAAAACTGTTCTTTGTCTCAAACACGTTACACATGCATGCACACACACACACACACACACTATAGATTTATTGCAAAACCGAAAGCTTAACACATTATTCCTCTGAAGCTTCCAGTATTTTTCTCAAGATATTTTCTGTCCTTTCTCCGTTCCTTCACAGCCATGGTGGCCGTCTCTTCACAATTCCATCAATAGTGAAGTGAGCGTGTGCGATAGCGAATGAATGATTTATGACTGAGAGGCGTCTGGACTTTAATACACTGACTTTTATAGGATCACAACAAGTCCGAGATCAAACCCAGTCTCAGATTCCACATTACACCAACTCTCTGTCTCAAGCAAACATCTGAACTCATAGAGCTTTATCAAAGAATACATCACTTTAGCACCCAAAAACATTTTCATGGCCAGACGTGGGCTGAGCTTTGATAATGCTAATGCAGTTACAAGTGTGCTCAACGGAGACACAAATACCTGTCTAGTTCAGTCTTTCTCTTTTATTCTGCCTGTCTTACTATATTTATCATACATATAACACCAAGAATGACACATTTTGGGGCTTTATTTCTCAGAGGAAATGTTTTATTGCTCTGAGTTCAGTTTTGCGCAATGCCTCTTGCATACAGATCTTAAATGGATTGTTTCAGGTTCAATACAAGTGACGCTCTTTTGAATTACTTTTCTCTGACTGTTGATCACAGACCTTCCTATCTGGGCAAATCTGAGCACAGTTTGTGACATTGTCGATATCTCTTCTCAAGCTTTATAAAAGATAAATGTTCAATTAGTCTGTCTGCTTCTCGAGAGAAAATAACTGGATTTCATCCACATATTTTAATGCAATTTGCTTTTAATATTGAATAATAAATGTTGGATAGAAACACCAAAATGGATTAACCTTTTATTTTCTACACTAACATTCAAAAGTTTGGAGTCAGTAATGTTTTTAAGAAATTAATTATTTTATTCAACAAGAATGCATTAAATTGATCAAAACTAACATATAAGATTTAAACTTCAAATAAATGCTGTGCTTTTGAAAATACTGGAAGAAAAAAAAAAAGTATCACGCATCACCACATGAATATTAAGCAGCGCAACTGTTTTCAACATTGATAATAATAAGAAAGGTTTCTTGAGCACCAAATATTAGATATTACATTAAATTAGAATAATTTCTGAAGGATTATGTGACACTGAAGATAGAAGATAGATATTCAAATAGAAAATAGTCATTTTAAAGTATAATGATATTTCATAATATTCCCTTTTTTATTAAACAAATAAATGAAGCCTTGTTGAGCATAAGAGACTTCTTTCAAAAACATTTTAAAAATATCACGACCCCAAACTTTTGTGAAGACACTATGATAAAAACACATTTACAAAATATGTGTTTTTATCATAGTGTCTTCAACTCGATTCAAAATATGGAAATATAGCAACAAAGTTCATCTAGAGTGTCTGAGTGAATCTATAAAGATGAAACCATCATCTGAGGCCCTGTCCCAAATGGCACCCTAAACACTTGGGTCGCGGTGTACACGGCAGCCATTTTAAGACTACAAAACCATACGTGCATATGAAGTGTGCCATTTAGGCCATGTGTCCACCAAAGGGTTTTGTCACGTGGCTGGCGTATTTTTCCAATTGTTTTCAATGGGAGCGCCGCGTTTTTTAAACGCCATGAGCGTAACGAGGCGCTGAAAGTTTTTTTCACGCAAGCGCTGAGCGCCGAGCGTTTTTTAGCGGTCGCCGAGAGTTGAAGAATGTTCAACGTTCATCACTGTCACTTTTTACCCAACCGTCCAATCACAGTGGAGGAGGGGCGGGACTAATACCACACTGACCGACCGCCACATTCTGCTTGTACAACGTCAACAGATGACAACAACAAGCATAATAACGGGGCAAAATCATTTAAAACAAGAGCCAGAGAAAATATGTTACATTGTATCGACATTTTAATATAGAATCAACACAGAAACTAAATTTGTGTGAAATGAGATACTAGTAACACTTTCGCGGATATTCCGTATCATAACAAGCAAAGTGTCTCAACTGAAAAAAATGCTGCGCTGCCAAAACGCTCTCAAGCGCCTATAGCTAGGCGTTTTTGGTGGACACGGCCTTAGGATGGGGCCTGAAATTCTAGACATAGAACCTCTATTCTTAGACATAGGTAAAAACGTATAGATCAAATGATCTACTGCAAATCCAGCCAATGTCATCTGCTTCTAGATAATGATAGTGATTAAAATGTGCTTTTGCCTGCTGAATAGAAAAGCATCGTCTATAAATGCTATGATCTGAATATCTCCATCCTCCCTGATTCAGAGGAAATGACAAAGAATATCTGGCTCTCATTCAATGGCCGAATCATTGGTCCTTCAAATCCTCATCTCTCGATATTCTCGTTCACTTTCTTTCTCTTTCACTCATTTCCATCTCTCTCTCACCCAATCTCATATTTAACAGCATGTCTACAGTCACCATCTTACGTAAGAAGTATTTTTACACCTTGCAAACAAAGGAAAGGGAACAAACAAGAAGTTGTTGCTTAGCTTCAATTCTGACTTCATTTCCGCTCTATCAGACTGACTAATCATAGAGGGCCATGTGACATGGAGAACACCTGAAGCTTCAGCGCGATCGGGACGACGAGCACGATTTAAAAGCAAACAGATGTTCTGTGTGTCACTCCATTCAGAAATGAAGACACGCCGTGACTGACAGTGACGGGAACATACTCTCAATTTTCACCCCCGCAACAGTTTTCTCTGCCAAAGATTTCGGACGACAATTGCACGTCTACCGGCTTCCGACCTGTCGTGTCTTACGGCAGAGATATCCTCCCTTGACAGCTAGAGAAGATTTTGACAATCACAATGGTTTTATTGTGTTGTTGTTGCTGTCATGGAAAAACTTCTGTCACAAAAGAGTGGAGGCAAGCGTTCGTGACGTGACTCAATTGGTGGGTCACAGGTCTGATAAGGTCAAAAACAGCACAAACAGGGGGGAAAACGATAAATGCAAGTCTTAAAGTAATACATTTAGCTAGATGCTAACACTTAAATGGCTTAAAAGTCGACATTATTTCTATGGCAATCAAGAGAAGGCCACATACTATCAATAAAACCTATTTTACCCTGAATATTCCTCATAACCTTCAGCTTATAAAACAATTTTTGTCCATTTTGCTAAGCTAACAAGCCAATCAAATCATGCTCTTGTGCATTTAACCACATTTTAATTTAAAACAACTAAAGAAATCCATTACAATGTGAAATGTAATCGGCCACATGTACAGTCATTCATCCTGTAAATCACACAACTTTTGCGAAAATAATAAACAAATGCTGGCGGTGGCTGGCAACTTTTTTCAAAAACGCTGGCGGGGAAAGAGTATGGAAGCTTGTTTATGCCACGGAATAAAATATTTTAAAAGATAATTGCGACTTTTTATCTCACTTATTTTTATCACACATCTTTATTTCTCAGAATTGCAAGATACAAAGTCAGAATTGTGTGCTATAAAGTCGCAATTGCGTGTTGAAAAGTCAGAATTGCGCTATATAAAGTCACAATTGCATGTTATAAAGTCAGAATTGAGATATAAACTCGCAATTGTGAGAAAACAAACCCACAATTTTTCTCAGAATTGCATGTTTATATCATGCAATTCTGACTTTATAACTCACAATTGCGACTTTATATCTCTTCTGAGATAAAAAGTCACAAATACCTTTTTTATTTTTTATTCTGTGGCAGAAACAAGCTTTCATAAAAGAGTTATGGGATCCCCAATAAATACCATACTGTAAGTTCTGGACATGTCCATGACACTTAAAGTAGTTCATAGCAGTGTGTGCTTAACAGGTTAGTCTGTGTAAGCAGCGAGAGAGTTCGAAGCTGGACTGAAGTGCTTGAAAGACAGTAGCGTTGAAGGAAGTGCTCAAGCATGAGCTTTGGAAATTAGAGGTCATGACCTTGCTCTGATTGCTGGATCTTCTGCAATACAAAATAACGCTTTCTTTTCTGTTTTACCCACTTGCTCAGAAAACTCAATCTAACTCTGCGGCTTCTGATTCGAAAGTTTCCCTGACCTTACGACTCGTCTGTGATATGATGCATATAGTGTTATTTTACATTATCTGTAGGGCATAATAAAACCGCTGTTTGTTGCAAAGGTAACACAACCCTTCCTGTCGTACCTCAGCTGGTAATACAGTGAGTCATTGGGCCATATCTTGCAGCCACTATGCATGATAAAACAGCTGACCGCTAATCGCCAGTCCAGATTTGCCTACACGAATATTAACCGACATGATATGCTCCGTGCCTCTTTTATTACTGCACTGCCTCAATGCAAATAATGCAACAATTAGAGTCTGTGTCTGTGCGAAAAACATCGCCTGGTCTTTGTCTGCTGTAAAGTAGTGCATTGTGAATACTTCAAGATCTATAATGGGTATTATATTCAAAATGGAGCCTGTCTCGCATCCTTTCTAAATCACAAGTGTCTTCCGTCTACAGAAGTGCAGCATTGTCTTGACTGCAATGGCTTTTTGCTATTGTGTCCTAAACGGTGCTATATTGTACACGCTGTCACAATCTTCACTGCAAACAGCTACAAAACAATACAACAATGCCCTTCTTTCATGACGGCTGTTTTAAAAGGCATCAAATGCAGCTCACACACAGCGCTAAAGCCGATACACAGAGATGTGCCTGAGCGACTTTATAATTACACAGTGAGTTATAGGGGTGTTGTAAGGCAGACAGCTTTAACCTAATTAGCACTGAACCCCAATGTTCACTTATACTTCCATGCAGACAATGTGCGCATAAAAAGCTGGAATCAGAGTTTGTTTCAATTGGAGTCCATTAGCAAATGAAGTTGTGAGAAATCGTGCATAGAAATACGCAATGCTGATTAACTTATGTATCCTAAAAGTTGTTCATAGTGGCATCAAACAGAATTGAAAAAACAATAATATGAATCCAAACATACAGAAGCACACAGAGATTAATATAATGGTAACACTTTTCAATAAGGTTTCATTTGTTAACATTAGTTAATGTATTAACTAACATGAACTAATCATGAGCAATACATTTATTACTGTATTTGTTCATCTTTGTTAATGTTGGTTAATAAAAATACAGCTGTTCATTGTTGGTTCATGTTATTTCACAGTGCATTAACTAATGTTAACAAGATTCTAAGTATTAGTAATTGTTGAAATTAACATTAACAAAGAATAATAAATCTGTATACGTGCAGTTCATTATTAGTTCATGTTAACTAATGTAACAAACCTTATTATAAAGTGTTACAAATATAATATTAAAGACTTATCTTTGCATGTACACTACCGTCCAAAAGTTTTTTTAAATGTATTTCTTTTATGCAGCAAGGATGATGAAATGTGACAGTAATGACACCTATAATTGTACCAAAAAAAATGTATTTAAAAAAATGCTGTGCTTTCTATACATCAAAGAATCCTGAAAAACTATACCCCGATTTCCACCAAAAAATAATAAGAAAAAGTTGTTTGCAACTTCCGGTTCACGGGCACTTTAACTGAAAAATGTACAAAACGCTGAAAAACAAATCGGCAACAATGATCACCGATGCTCTTCTTATTTTTGTAGATATATTTACTGTATAAAATGAAACACTACATGGCTCTAGTACAGAGAGCTAAAATGTCCATCCAATTTAATTTAGGTGACTACATTGCTACAGTGCAAATACAGTATAGTGGGTTTTGAATTCAGTTTAGGAAGAAAAAGAACACATGATTTGATATGATCTGATACCTAAAAACGGTTGCTCGTGTCCTTAGATTACGAGCCAGTCTGTTAAGCTTCATTTGATTCAGACAGTGAAAGGAGCCTTTTTAAACTGGCTGTCTGTCTGATGTTAATGGCATTTTGAAAGCCCATTTTATCATTTCCACTGCATCTGAACTCAAGATCCGAAGTAGGGAAAAAAACTCTTAACACCATCAAACTGAACATCACAGTCCATGCCTACACGTCTTGTAATGGCGAAAGTAAAGTAGACAGCTACTCCTGGAACATTTTGTCTGTCTCTTTCAGACAAACTGAGAACTTTCCGTCTTATTCATTCCCTCTCTCAGTTCTATAACGCGTCTACTTAGTTGCTTTGGCACCACCATTATAGTCCTCAAACAAACCAAATCAATTAAAAATCCCAAACACAAAAGCAAGAAAGCATACAAAGTTACCCTAGTCGCTCTCTCCATCTCTCCATTCATAACCTAATCAGAGATTTCAAGTCCATTTATGTAAACAAATGTTGCTCCCTCAAGAAGCTCTGCTCGAGCACCTGCTACATCTGAGCAATCACATTTGTTTCTAGTCTGAGCAATGAACAGCACGGATCACTTCATTTCAGATAATGGAGGGCTCTCTGAATACTACACACACCACACACAAGGACAAACACAGGGAAATGACTCTGCTTCATGGGAAGTTCTAGAGTGTAATGTAAGTAAAGCAAGGCTAAACATATAAATAAGAGACTCTGCTTGTTGTGTATTATTAAATTAAATGGCAGAAAGGTCAACGAAGACAATCCCATACATTAAAAAATGTGTCTTTCTCTCAGTTCACAGTATATATTACAAATATACTCTTTAGTCAAAATGACTTATTATCAGTCCAGGCAGAATATGCAGACTTTTTCATAGTTTTGGGGAAAAATCTAAAGAATTCTGTGGAATGGATTTTAATATGATAAAAGTAGAGAGTGCTTTACTGTTATTAGGCACTGAAAGCATTATCAAATTAGTCCAAATATGTAATAATGGAACAAGCCAGGCGCAGAGGATGTGTAAAACTAATGGTGGACATTCTGATTATGTGGAGCTTTCTGCAAAAGCCTTACAGGCACAGAACTAACAAAAAGTTATTATTATAGTGGAAACGTAATGTATTAAGTTAAGAAAAATGCCGGATAAACCCCAGTGTTACACAATAAAGACACATATTATGTAACACATATTATGTAAACTAAAACTTATGTTACAGTATCAGTTCTGTCAAATCGATTAATCGTGATTAATCTCATCTACTGTAAAATACGTTTTAGTTTACATAATATGTGTGTATATTGTTATATATATATATATATATATATATATATGTTTGTGTGTGTGTCTGTGTATATATAAATATACATATAAATATGTGTGTGTGTATAGTTCTTATTCGATCTACGTCATCAATGTTCGCGGCGGCCATGTTGTTGACATAGAACCCACGGCAACTGTCAGTCTGTCAATTGACAAGCGAGGCAGGGTCGGTATTATCCATGGTATTATCGCTGTATTTTTATTTTCTTTAAACAGCGCGATGGTGTGTTGTGTAATACACGGCTGTTCAAACAACAGCAAGAAGAAGAAGTTAGTTTTTATGCGATACCGACTGTCAGAAAACGTGAAGGGAAGGAGACAGAGGAGTTGAGCCAGCGCAGGAGAGACTTGTGGCTTGATTTAATATTGACTCATTTGGATAAATATTAGGTAGGCTACACAAGATAGGCATTAATTTTTCTCAAGAAAAAAACAACTCACCTAATGCTGTAAACATACAGAGAGAGATTATAATGCTTTTTTTTTATTATAATAACTTTAATGATATTTGTAAAAATATATATATGTAATATAGTACACATATTTAGCAAAATACTCTCTATAGCTCTTTTTTTCTAGCCAACTAACGTGATATAGCCTATATATTATGGTCATCAAATGGCTTTCCTGAGGTAAATGTTATGTGATATAATTGTTCTCCAGCTGTTTTATTGACCCCTTTGTTTGTTTGATTGATTGGTCGATATTATGTATGAGGAATATACATTTCGGTAAGTTGTACTGTATCTTTCAACATTGTTAATTCGTGTTTATTTACTAGCTAACGTTAGAGATGATCGGTTCACGTGCCGCTATCTGTCGCGTCACATTTACAAGCACCAAAACGGTATTTATTGTTTGATTTTCGTAATAAAAGTGACAGAACCTGAGAGCTGAGATTTTTTATATCATAAGTAACTGCTCTGTCTAGTCTGTCGGTCTCCGTGTCCTCTTTGCCTCGCGATATTTCTGTGCGTGAGAAAATGGATGTGTGGCGTGAGAGCGTGTGAAAAGTATCAATTGCGTGTGCTTCACGGTGAATGCGTGAGAGTTGGCAGCTCTGAATAAATATCTGGATAAGTTATGGCTGGCAATAAAGACGAATCTTTACTTAAGGCTATTGGGTCTATTTGATATGGGTCCACACCAATCAAGCTTATCTTCTCTTGATACCGACGAGATGAAGCTGCTCCCCTCAACTCAAATCTGCGTGCGGCTAGGGGCAGGACAGATGTCATGTCAACAATATGGCCGCGGTTAGCTACTTCCGGTGTTTGCGAATAAGGCCTATACAGTATATATATATATATGCACACACTAATATACTAATATACACACACTAATATGTATGTAATATACATAGTTGTAGCAAATGCTGACTTGATGCTCAAGAAAAATGATTTGATGCACAGTGTTCATTTAAAATATTATTGTAACAATGTAAAAATCTTTATTGTCACTAATGATTCATCTAATGTATTTTTGATGAAGGAAAGTAATCATTTTTAAAGAAAGGAATTAATCTAACATTTCAACTAATGGTGTGATCTGTTTGTCTGACCAATGACAGGCGAGGCAGAAGGGGCACTAGGATTGTTCTATGACTAGTACCAATGAGAGAATCTTTTTACCTGTAGCAGAAGCTCTTTCTCCACAACCTCCTGAGTCTTAGCTATCAGCCTCCGCTGCAGACAATGAATCTTCTGAATCAATTCGAAGGTGCTTGGATCAGTTGCCTAAACAGAAAGAGAGATTTTAGAAGCAAAATCTAACTGTTTTGGAAGACTTCACTGATAATACGACTGTTTCGGCAACATGCCAATATAAGTTCATACCTCCATTTTCCTCCAGTGGTGTACATTTATGGGATTTTTGAGCTCATCTTCCAGAGCACGACATCTTGTCCTCTCTCTCTGCAACTCCCTCTGCATATGAAACACTTCCTGTCTGCCATCAGAACAAAAGCACACCGGTAAAGTAACTCTGGCTCTGGTTTTCAGGCCATAATAAAAGCAACAATAACCTACTAATTTATAGTCAGTCATTTAAAGTCCCCTGCATTCTGGCAGGACGTTACAGCACTTTGAAAAATGAATTTGAACGAGAGGATATAAAGGCCTGCAATTCACTTATTTACTTATGCATCACAACAGGCACAAACAGGGAAATGCAAACAAGAGGGTGAATGGGAGTGAGTGGGAGAAACAAATCTCTTGGATCTCATATCGACAGGTTATGGCTCACAACATAATCCTAGCTGACCTTTTCATCTCTGCACCAAGCTTGTTTGAAAAGACATTTGTAGACATGCATGCTTTTCTATAGACGTACATGCAGGATGCATTCTATCATTCTGAGCTGCTTTATGGTTGGTCTATCTATGTACACATTTGCTGCGTAGTCTCGCTGTTTATCCGGTTAAAGCCGGCATGAAATGGAAGTTGTGACTTTTTTCCCTATTGTGAAAAATCAGAGTGAAACGGCTTCTTGAACAAGAAAAGATGTAGGGCGTCCATCTGGAATTTATTGAACTGTTGTCGTTTCCTATTACTGTGATCTCATGTGAGTGACAGGTAAAGAACATAAGAATTATCCATTTTGGTGTCAAAGCTAGTGTTTCGAAGAAAATTTGAGCAGTGTTCACCACCACAATGCCATGTTGTGGATGGTTGCCAGTGCTTTGCTACACAGTTGCTGATGATTTGAGAGGTTGCTTTTGAGAGATGGCTTGGGTCCCTCCCTCAATGCAAGTTCCCTCTTTCATCTTTTTTTATTGTCCGCCAGTAAACTGTAAGTCTGATCATGAAGAAAAGAAATAATGAACCTCACCTTAGCTAGTGCTGCTATAAATGTACCAATCAGAAAAACTTAGGTTTGCGGTTCAAGTATACTGAGTGTTTACTGTACTTTTCGTCTTTTACAGTGTCTGCTGCGAAAGTAATCATGGACAACTAGCGAAAAGATCTCTGCGTTCTGCTCTGTTTTGTTGCATTTCACCCACCTGTTATTTCTCACAACATTGTACCACGTATGTGCGCCACCCTACAGTTAGTTTTCTCAGTCACTTTGGTTCATTTCTCAGATCACAAGTGAAATTCTCAAAACAACTTGTTCTCCACATCATCTTGTTCTCTCAAATCTCCACATCATCTAGTAACTTGTGCAGAATGTTCACATTATAAAAGCAATTTCTCATCCGTTAGTTGTAAATGCTTTGATATATTCATGCAATTTATTTTGTACAGTTGTCTGCTGTTTCCTACATTATCAATTGCTAATGTCATGTTTCATAAAATGTATTTGACTGGTTCTCTGTTAAAGTCTTACCCCCCAAAACATCTAGGCATTAGTTAATTCCACAAGTCATTAAATGCAAAATGGTTGAACTATTTGTCATAATGAGTCAAGCACACTGCCAGAGGCCAAAAAAAACATCACTGTTTGGATTTAAATAGGCAAATGCCTATGAGTATATGATTGGATCATTATTTCAATGATTATCATGTTTCTAGCATGTTATATGTTTGGCAACAGTACTTTACCCTAATTGATGGAGTGAGAAGCTTTTCATTTTGAGTTTTGAGTCAATTTTTGCTCAAGATCTTTGGTTTATTGACAATGGAAGAGTCCAGCACTCTGTAAAGTCTCCTCCAGCACATCCCAAAGACTTTCAATGAAATTGAAAATGATTCTTCATGCTCCCTCCCAATCATTCTTTCACAATTTGAGACTGATGAATCTTGATATTGTCATCCTGGAATATGGCCATGATATGTTTTCCTACATGGTTGTTTTAAGAAATGAAAAGCTACACACTCCATCAATCGGGGTTAGAAGAATTGTTGCCAAACATATATCATGATAGAAACATAATAATCACGGCAATAATTATCCAATCATAGACTCTTAAGCATTTGCCAATTTAAATCCAAACAGCAACTTATTTTTGGCTTGGCAGTGTATATTTTCTATAAATTTTTCAGACTCTCTTGTAAATGTGTCCTGAACTGAAGAATTGTACGGGTGAATCTGGAATTTCACTAATGAAGGGGAATGTAATGCATTAGATCAACCAATGATCAACCAGTTCTCTAAAATAGCTCAGAGATGCATGTCATAAATCTTCAATTGGAAAGCATATATAGACAGAGCACAACACAGAGTTACAATTTCTTATAATGAAAGAACAACAAGGAAACTAACAGGGTCAACAGCCATGAAGAAGTAGAGGAGTGAGAATGTATGGTGGAAGAAGGGAGGAAAAACAGAGGAAGAGGTTCTCAATCATGACCTTACAATGGCTGACGTGGGTCGAAAGGTGCAACCGAATGTTGGGAAAACAACCGTTTCCTCAATCATTCAAGCATTTCGTAGACAGAACGCGTATGTATTTCTATGTGCTATGTTTGTAATACTGTATACTTACTGTAATGCTTCATATTACACTTGCATTTTACAGTATATAGTAAATACACTTATTACAGATACATACAATATCATAAATCACACAAGCATGCATACACATGTATATAAAGGATTCAAGAAATGCACCAAAACAACAGAAAAACTGTAATGCACTGCCAGCATGTTCACTGGGTGTTACAGTGATTCAACTCTGCAAATAAACAACTTGAAAGCTCCATCAGCAAACCTATTAGCACTAGTGGCTTGCCAGAGTCTGGGAAAAGCAAATTACACTATTTCAGCCACAATAGAAAAGCCTCTTGAAAATAAATAAATGACAAAATCATCTCTAAGGACACACATGCACACACATAAAACATCTTCCTGGCAGAAAAAAGGCAGAAAAGTGGTTGAAAGAGGGATACAATAAGAAAGATATGACAGATTGTGAGGTCATTCTATCTAATATTTTGTTAAGGGTGTGTTAATGTCCCCCTGTAATCTTTAAACAAGTTTGCAACAGTAGCAAACCACAACCATTCAAACAATTCCCAATGGACCAAATCAAGTCCCGCCCTACATATTGTTTGAGAAGCCGTTTTACTCAGATATCCGTCACAAGTGGCTAAAAAAAACTATTGCAACCATCATTTCATGTGAAATTGAAACAAACACCAAATAATTTTCTTTTTGATGCTATAGTAACTTTCAGTAAGATATCCTGAAACCATAAAAAAACCTTTAAAGTTTCTTTAAGGGGGGTTTAGGCCTTGTATCCTAGAGATGACAGAGCTGTAACCAACCGAGAGCTAAACCGAAATGATACGATACTCCGTTTAAACAGTATGTCCTAGAACTTTTTTCTCTGAAGCAACGGAGAGAGATGGATGATAACGCACAGCTCATTTACCTGAGTGCAATGCAGGTTGAGTTTATGATGGTGTTAGCGATTAGCATCACTAAGTCATTTCCTTTGAGGGGAAAAATACGCTATTACTAAAATCTTCAGTGTAGAGTCATTTCATCTGGCAATGCAAGTAAATTGGAGAGGTTTTTGAAACCGCTGCTGAGCTAAGAAGATGGTAAGATTGCTTCTAAATGCATGGATTGATTTCTCAAGACCTACCAGGTCTTTTTAGTAATTGATGATTCAGACAAAAGCAATGTTGTTAGTGTTAGCAATGTTTGAGGGAGAAAAATTGCCATTAACTGTTTGCATGCCTGTCATCTTTATAACCAACATATTGACTCTGTTCCAAAACCTACTGAGCTACCTAAGGAGACAGTATTTTAAGGTGGCTGATGTGCTCCTCACGCAAAGCCTGTTTTGGATGGTATAAGAACTTAATTCAGCTGCGCATGAACAAACAAGCTCAGTGAAAATAGAAGTTTGAGAGGATGGATGATGAATAGTTAATAGAAATGCTTATTTTAATGCTTTTGTAAATTATAATTAAAATCTGTTTAGTGTAAATTACTTTGCCTAATATGTGTAGGTTGTTTTTTATACTTAACAACATCCTAATGTCAAATTCAATTGCGAGTCGACTTGCCCACGTCGTGCGTGGATGTAGAGTGGAAGCTCTCTATTACATATCATGTGTTCATATTTAGGGTCTAAGTGTCTTCACTGATTAAAATAGATGGCAAGGCAAATAAACAAGACATCAGGCACTTTGATGTGAAGCAGAATCCTCTTGTACACCTGTTGCGTCATTGTCAGACAACGATGCAACACAGACAAAACACACACACACACACCGCTTTTCTAACAGTTCAATAAACAAGATGTTAATGTCAAGTAACTTACAGTACATTTTACATTCAATATTTCCAGTTACATTGCCTATTTTTGTTCCGCCAGTGAAAATATTTCCAGACAAATCCCGAACAGAACCACTACGCGCTTCGAGCAACGAAGCCTACGCTTTTGAGTAGGTACTTATTCTGAATAAGTAATTACTTCACGACCGCTAAAAAAGTATCATCTTCAATGGCCTCATGGGATGGTAAAGTGTTCATCGTATGCACACTTCAGAATCTCGTCGCAGGAAGTAGGTCATCTAGCTAATTTTTGCCTACTCTTTTATGAGAACTATTTAGTGGGGAAGTATGCGATTTCAGATGTAGCCACACAGTCAGTGGTGTTCTGTTCATGAATAAATCAAGGTTTTGAATGAGTTAAAAGAGTCAATGACTCGCTCATATCAAGGGTCAATTGTTTCATTCCTGAATGAATCAGCTTTATTAAACAAAACTGACAGAATAATTCATTGATTCATTTTCTTACTGAATGAATTAGCGTTTTTTTTAACAAATCATTTGAATAAATTATTCAGTGATTAATTCATAAAGAAGGTCATGTCGCCACCTACTGGTGTATTGTTCAGAAAGAGTTCCTGGAAATTCAGACTAATGCACAGATGGACCATGTCTAGAATGCACAAACAAAATGTGTACATACGGTGTTTGAATGTTCATAAATTCAATTCTAACATTCCTGCATTATTATTATTATTATAAACAGCTTTTAATGAGGTCTATTTTGTATGTTCTTCAAAACAGAAATCTTTTATTGGAATGCAAATGGTAAGCTTGCCAGCACTACTTCCAAACATTTACCAGGTGAGCAGAAGAATTCTTTCAGAGATAACTGATCACTCTGCTCAAGACAGGTCTAATCCGACCCTGAAACATGGAGACTTTCTTCATGTTGCACTTCGATTAATCTGGTGCTTGACAAAAGTTTATATCTGGGAAATCCAGCACTTCTGGAAGCCAGCATCTTTTCCTATAGCTTTAATAAAATACTTTTAGTGGCACTCAGTTTGATCTGTTCCAAACAAAAGCTTCTTAGCTTTGTGTGCATTCAAATACATGGCTATTTTTCTACGCTCAAAGGATATACTACAAATAAGACAGAGAATACTGTAACATAAAATGTAACACAAGAGCAGACAGTAATTACTGACATCAGTGCTCATATTAATCTTAGTCAATGGTCATTTTACTGCACCTTACAAAGAACAATAGAGCCTTGAAAGAATTTCCTGTCCAGATTGGGGGAAATAAAAGCAGCCTTTTGCTGGCTTTGGCCTTAATTTATGCATTTTAATTCTGTTTTTGGCAAAGCTTTTGTTTTTCTGCTCTCACCATTCTCTCTTCTCAATTGTATTTTGCATAAATACATCACTGTCCACTAAAAGAAAGCAAGCCATCCATCTTTCGCCGTCAACAAATTAATTCCACTGTGACAAATAAATAACTGATTTAGAATGGGAAAAAAAACATGCTTTATTTCAATATGGTTCTCTTAGTGTTTTAGTTTGTATTCCTCTTTCTAGGCATCTTTGCTGTTGTTTCGACTGAGATCTGCATGAAGATACGGACGGCAGAAAAAAAGAGTAGGTTGGGGTATATAGATTGATTTATTCAGGAAGACAGGGTTGATATCAGGGACTTAAACTTTAATCAACACGCTTATAGAGTTCAGGACTCTCGCCCACACACACACACATTTCCCTGTGTTGCAGAACGAGTTCTTTCCAGTTGCACCACACACATTTTAGCATGCAATAGGAGAAAAAAGGCATAAAATAAAAGGCAATGATGTCAAGAACTGGACTTGTTACTGTGTACATGCCCAACTATCATCAGAACCATTAACATTAGCATCCTCCCACTTACTCACAAGTAGCAGGGCCATATTTTAACGATCTAAGTGCATGGTCTAAGGCCATGGTCTAAGGGAAGACGCAGATATTTCCCTGCGGTTTGGCCTTTCATTTACACGAAAACCCCGTTTTTATCACAGAAAACGATTATTTCTAAAAACACCGACCAAAGTGGAGATTTCTGATAACGCCAGGGTTTTAGGTTCTCAAACGTCACATTATGCGCCAGAAAATGCTTAACCCTCTGAGGTCTGAGCTGTTTTCTGGGCCCTGGAGGTGTTCTGACATGCTCTGACATTTCTGGTTATTTCTGTTACTTGTGACATTTTCATGGCTAAAGTCTAATTACACTGTATTCAGCACAAACCCTGCTACAATAATATATCAACAGCATGTATGTAAAAGTTTGTAGTTTTGAGATAATGACATTTATGCGTGGTTTGTGAAAATACAAAAAAAAATTCTCACTGAAATAAGGCCATGAAACCCCTACTGATTATTTCTTCACAAGACTTTTGAAAGTTGTATGACGTAGCCTAGAATATTTGCTGCAAAACTATGTGAAAATCACCCTGACTGCTCATTCAGAGAAGACAATATATTGATTTAAAAATTTTACGACGTGTTTTGTGTGAATAAGCCTTATGCGAAGGGGCGGATAACCTCATTAATATGTAAGGCTTTTCTCACCTGAGAAAGACAAAGAACCTCCCTAATGGCCCTATTAGGAGCTTATCAGGGCCCATCATTCTGAGCAACCTTGCACAATACTGTAAATGAGGAGATTTAAAAAAGAATGGCTTTTAAATTGTTTGGATTTATTTACACAACATAATCCAAATAGACACAACAAATGGCAAAAAAGCACTTATTGAAAGACAGAGACCTTTGTGCCATTCCTAAAAACATTGTACATACCTTCAATTTCCAAGGTGTTTGATTTTCACTTTACCATGTTCATGTTCCAGAGACTCATGTGAATGTTGAAGTCGGCAGGACTCATCTGGGCCCTGAAAAAAAAGTGAACATACTGATATCAAGAGAAAGGTCTGCACGATTTTGGAAATAAATATTAGATTTTTCTGGTTAAAATTGCTTTTTAAAGTTCACAAAATACACACACACACACACACACACACAAATGTTTCCAACAATATATAGTAAATGAACACCAGGTTTGTTGTGCCTTGTAGGCATAGGCTATGCGCAGTGCTGGGTAAAATAATAATAAAAATATTTCAGTAACAACCAAGCTAGAGAAAAATATATTGATTATCATGTTACTTTGAATGTTTCCATTCGTTATGATGATATAAAATGAGATAATAGTAAAAACATGAAGCCGTTTGAGGTGTTTTGCTTTTCAAATTTTCAAATGATACATTCAAACGCGATCGCGCTGCAAAATCTGATACATTCAAACGCGATCGCGCTCAAATATAAAACATTATGGTTACCATATACATATCTACGTTTGACCAGATAGCCACAAACACAGTAGGCCTAACAGTAAACACGGGTCTAAATATTATAATATTCCCCATATATCTAGCAACAGTTCAACTGCAACGTGACATTTATGCAACAATAACAAACATGTAAGAATTTCTTACCTTAAATCTTTCTTGTCTTCAAATTGCGTTCTTCTTCTTCTGAGGTAGCCTAAATCCAATGTAAGCTCAGGCGCGTCTTTCAAACTGGACGAAAAGTGAAGTGAAGTGTTTTGGTGTTTTGTTTCTGAGGTAACGAGCGCGTTCGCGTTCCATGTGGAGATTTGCATGTGAATATCTTTTGCGCGAGTGGGCGTGGCCAAATTAACTGTAATGAGCAAGCGTTTGAGAAGCTGGACATCTTGTTGGTTTTATACAAATTACTTAAACAGAAAATATTTGTTTTCGTTTTGAACCCGATCATTTAAAAGTACACACTTAAATGTTTATAAAGGTGTATGGCTCATAAATGTGTGACAAGTATTCGCTGAGTTTTGTTTCAGTTTATAGACGTGCTCAAGAAAAAAAAGTTCACCGCGACGGAGAGGCAGAACGCACACCCTGTTTATATTCTTTATTTTACAAAAGCACAATGTTTTGATTTGATTGTAAGTGGACACATACAAAAGTAGAAATATCACAGATTCTTTTTTTATATTTCTTTTTTCTGTATGACCATAAATGACGGAGTAATTTAAGTTTATAGTGCTACAATGTGGAGAAAATCCAGCAAAACGCGCCGGCGCGTTTGCCGACCTCAGAGGGTTAACGTCATGTGAGCACCATAGGAAGTCGCTCGTGTTATTCGTTGTTGTCGATTCTGAGGATTCTGATTGGCTTGCATGGCTTTATCCTTCTTCCTACACTACCGCCCATAGGTTTGGCATAGCTATGATGGCGCTCAACAGCGTATTTATGCGGGTTGATGTAAATGACAACTTTTTTGAAAACGATGTTGTGTGCACAATGTTATTATTGAAAACAGAGGGGGGGAAATAATTGTTTCTCTAAATAACCGGCTATGTGTAAATGTGGCCTAAAGCGCACTTAGGCCGTGTCCGAATCCAATTTTGCTAGTTTAACGGCGGGAAAAATGGTTGGCGCACGTGGCGCATGGTCTTAAAGGGTTGTCCCTATTCTCTTAATGAGTCATTTTCAGAGTCTCATGTCCTATTCGCTTTAAAAATCAGTTGCGTTCGTGCCATGGTGGATTCGCTATTTACATGGCGGAATTTGCAAGCGGAAAAACTGAATGCTTTTCTAGAAAAGAAACGTACCAGCTTGTTCACGCGGTTAAATCGCGCGAGTAGACTATCTATGGCACAAAGTGTACGCACCTGTTCACACAGGCTATCAAATGGAGTACACTTTAAAAGGCTATGCGTTTGACTGTACACTTACGCTATAGTATACGCGTAAAAAAGTATACTTTGGGCTTAACAATCGCATTCCATAGGCCGTAGCACTGCCACATAAGCACTGAACTAATCCACATAAAGCATATCATTCTAAAGCTACCGCAAGTGATTCTTTTAAACAACACACATCAAATGTATCCATCACCTGACAGATATCACTGAAATGGGTGTCTTGAGATATCCCACCTGTCTCTGAGACAGCCCTGGGCTCTATAAGCAGCCAAAAACAGAATGTGAATACAGCTTGCATGCGTACGAATAAGAAAATGTGGAGGTGTCTCTCTGCCAACTTCAACCAATAGTGTGATAGGGCTGGTACTACCTGTTTAAACAATGGAGGATGGTAGGAGTGTTTGGGAAACCTGTTTGGAAACAATTGGAAAGAACAATTTAGTGTGTGTTCACACTTGGCAGGTTTGGTTGGATTAAAACATGTTGCGATTGCTCTGTTAGCGCGGTTCATTTGAATAAGTATGGCAGCTGCCATCCGAACCCTGATGCGCACCAAACATGCGGACCTAGAGCTAGACCTCTTCAGCTTCCAGACCAACAGTGGTGCGGTTCGCATTGTTTTGGATGTTTGGTAAGTTCAGTTGCTAAATATACGTCTATGAAGCCGTTTTTCTCTGTTTTGTATCTTTAAGTTCTGTGTTAAAAATGACAGTGTAAATGCTAAGTAAATCAGGACTAAAATCATTTTCTTTTTTGGTCCAGACCAATAGTCTAGAATTCAAGTTTTCTGGAATACTTGACTTTGATAGGGCAAATGCCAACTTTTTTGTAATACATTTTTTTGTAAGTAATTCGCAACAAGTTGGATAATCTGCAGTCAATTGGCCATTATTGAAAAAAAGAAAACTTAAGGATGATGCAGACCCCTCTGCGTCTGGGATTATTTTGCAATAACGACTGTCTGACTGTATTTTATGCATTGCTTAGACTATTTTATTTTATTTTTTTAACTAAAAGCAAACTGACATTTTTTTATCCCTCATTTAAATCAGGGTTTTACCAGCTGCCAAGAACAAGTGTAAAGACTGCATGCATAAAGCCCCTATTATCTGAGGGATTGCATCTTTGGCTTGTTTGATTGAGCAAAGCAGCCTATTATGGAGTGTTACAAGTAAGGCTCAAGGTAGCTCAGCTAGCAGTTAGCCAATGCTACAGGAACGTTTATTTAATGCTTATGAAATATTCATGATGATCTGAATGGAAGCGGATAACTGGTAATTTGTCTGTTAGAATGCCACTCAGCTGCTTTTTAAGTTGCCATCTATTGAGTCAGAGGATGCAAGGGACGAATATATGCTTCACCTAGTACAACCAGATGTGGATAAAAGGAGTGTAGAATGACCATACATCCATGTTTTGTTTTGTTTTTTTACACTTTGTGTTAAAAAAAGCCCACAAAGTGTACAATAGGCAGTATTTTTCAATACTGATTAACCCATGACATTAGACAATGCTTCAGGAATTATATTACTGTATATTATATTATATTATATTATATTATATTATATTATATTATTATTCATGGTACCATGGTAGTTTTTAGCACCATGCCATGCAACCCTACTGTGCAAAGTAGAGTAAATGTACTTTAGAGTTGTATGGCACAGTATGATGTACCGTACTTCGTCACATTTGCCATGCTGCCACGTAATTTTCTCCTTTTTTAATTCGTTGAAAATGACACATTTCAATGATATAGTGGTTGCTGAACTAGAAATGTCCACGGTTAAAAGAGAAAATAGAGTAATAAAGAAAGGAAGGATGGAGGACAAGTGCTAGTGGGCATTGGTGTGAGACAGATATGGAGGAAGAGAGAAAGAAAGAGAGCAGTCACAGAAATGTGCCTACAGCAGTACACATATAAAACAATGAGCTGTGATAGAGTCCAAGGACTCTGTCCAGAAATTGTGCCCCAGTGAGATAAAATGTCAAAGGTAAGGTCTCCAAAACCCACCCAACCCTCACCCTCTCTCGCTCTCTCATTCTGTTTTTCTTTCTATTCCTTTCCATATTTCAAAAAAGCAATTATATAATGTTCCTCTAATGCAATAAAAACAGGGGGAATGGAGGGGGGGGGGGGGGGAGTTCGAGAGCAGTAGAACATGTACTAATGCTCGTGTAAGAGCAGTTTTAATTGATGTGAAGTGCACGTAATGGTAACCAGTGATTCAGGCAGAGTTAACCAAACATAATTTATTTTGGAGTACGGGCTCTTTGAAATCATTTGAAATGGAAAGACCTCCTCATTACAGTAGACAAACACCCAACGTAATAATTTGCTTCAAAGCTGGATCAAAGAAAAAACTCACACACACACATAAACACACACTTTCACATCATTGGTCCATACTCTGTATTGTTCATTCCACTCAGTGATTTTATTATTCTAATGAATATTCCAGGCAAAGTGCAACAGAATTTAGTTCATTACGGAATCTCATTGGTATGAGAAATATATACATTTAATGTACTGTAACTCTCTGGGAAGCTACTTTGAAATTGTTGCTTCCCAAGCTGCAATTTACTCATAAAGTAGTTCTACTACAGTCAATCTGCCCATTAAAAAAAACAACTACTACAAACTACTAATACAAAGTAGTGAACTACATTGAAGCTATTTAAATGAAGGCCTGGGTGCTCAGAGTACCAGCAACAAATGAGAAGTGTCTGTATGCAAGAAAAAGTGAATTAAAGATTAAAATATAGAAGTGCTGGTGTGTACCAGCCCACTTTGAGCACTGATGACACACGATGACCTGGTGGGTAGAGTGAAATGTCTGAGAATGTATCTCGGTATAATTTAAAATTGCATACATTATCATTATGTACATGAGCTTTGATTGCAATCTCTTTTGAGACGTCGCGTTCATTTGACTGTCATTATTAAGAAAATAGTTGCATTTACATTCCAATCATTCTCTCTCTCTATTGAGTGGATGTTGAGACAAGTAAGTTTTCTTGGAACATTTGAGCACAGTTCTTATGAACCGGAGGAATTTTCATCCATTTTTTATTCAGCTTTATTTGTGGTTGTGCATCGCACAATTTAAAAGCTAAGTTGCACAGAGGCAGGGAATTATTTATGACAGAATCACAAGCTTGTTGATAAGAGGTCAGGGGCCCATGACTTGACAAACTAACACAGTGGCGTCAAGTCAAAATTGTCACCCTAACACCTTCTGCTTCAGTAGGTGACAACAACGGTACAGCAACTCTCCTTAGGTCACTCTACAGGAATAGATTTACTCCTATCTGAACTCTTTAGGATCTTTTTGGAGCGTCATTAATACACTATTCTGAAATGTTACAAGATCTCTTACTATGAGATTCCTGGATATCTCTTTATGAATTGTGATCGATTCCTTTGACACTGCAAAGTAAACTCAGAAGTACATTACTGTTCAAAAGTCTGAGGTCAGTAAGATCTCTCTAAAAAAAATTCTAAATTCATTTTGAAGTATTTTAAGTTCTTTCCGCTGATGTGAAAAAAATGTGTGTGAACATGCCGGTGCATTCATCAATCCAAAATGGTTGAAGAAATTATGCTTTTCATCAGCTAGGATGCAGTCTGTAAATTGATTAAAAGTGAAAGTAAAAACTCGGCTATTCCTCGGCTAAGATCGTGTAGAGCCCTTTGAAGCTGCATTGAAACTGCAATTTGGACCTTCAACCCGTTGATAACCGTTGAAGTCCACTATATGGAGACAAATCCTGGAATGTTTTCCTCAAAAACCTTCATTTCTTTTCGACTGAAGAAAGAAAGACATGAATATCTTGGATGACGTGGGGGTGAGTAAATTATCAGGAAATTTAAATTCTGAAGTGAACTAACCCTTTAATTTCCATACCATACCCAAACCATAAACTGACCCATAAATGCACATTTATTGTTAGTAGCACAATCCAATAGGTAGCATTATTAGTCAAGACCCCAGGTTGCTAAAATCACTCCTGGTACTGTGAACAGCAAAACAGTGCCTGCAAAAACACCGGGACGTGCAATGTTTTTTTTTAGACTGTTATAGTCAGGTAAACAATACATAGCAGTGTTACATCAAAGTTTGTTCATCAATTCTGTGGAAACATGTGGCTGGTTCGCGACAGGCTTCAGTTCGCATGGCAGAGAACAGGCTCTGGCTCCAGAACGTGAACCATTCTGGTGGAAATGGGGTATCTGTGTATTTATAGACCTGTGTTTGGTTCAGTCATCATTAATAAGTGTTCTGTTCACCATCTTTTTGTTCCCTGTCATATATATATATATATATATATATATATATAGCATATATTTTGAGTTTTGTTTTTTATTAAAACTGCTCGCAAATAGATCTAGCACTTTCATTTATGCATTTTTGCAACTACATGCTGACAATTACTCAAATGATCAAATAAATGCAGCCTTGGAGAGCACAGCCAACTTCTTTAAAAAATGATATAAAAACAATTCTTAAGCAAATTTTGGAACTTTGTATTGTAGCACTTGTCATATTACTGGAAGAAACTCGGATGTTGTCGCATTCTTCATTATTTGTAAGTCGCTTTGGATGAAAGTGTCTGCTAAATGTATAAATGTAAACATAGAAGGATGTCAGTTTCTCATGAGACTTTCCTTTCATAGACTTGTCCCAGAAACCCTAATGCCTAAAGGAAATATTTCTTCACATGCAGGCACCGATATGCTACAGTCAGCATCTTTGAGGGAACTACTTTGCACTGATGACAGCAATAATGACAAAAATTTGCCACCTGTTTACCAGGGAGGCTTGTATATTTGCAGGGTTCTTGGCATCCAAGCTCGGCATCAAGTCAACCCATCTGGCACAGCGGCTGCTGACTAGTCTCTCTGAAACCTTCCCACTAGCTTTTTAATTCTCACATATGTTTCAGAATATAGGAAGGATTATGACGCGTCTATGTTTTCTGTTGAGAGTTAAAGGTGCTACGGGGCATGGCTGGTTTGGAGAGAGATGTGACTGCTCACTTTTTAGCAGATAAATTTACAGACTTTTTGAAGCAAAAAACAAAAACAAAAAAACCTCTCCATCCATCTTCTTCCACTTATTCTGAAGAAGAGAATGATTCTGAAATGAGAATGTCAATCCAACTGCAGCTGACTAGCACGAAAATCATATTTCATGGATGTGAAGTCTATGGACTAATAAAAAAGAAGTTTTTAGCCCTTCTGTTATCTCAGAGAAACATACATTAGTTTCATTCTTGAATGAATCACCACTTTGAACTAATCATTTGAGTAAATGATTTGAGTGAATGATTTAAACTTGCTTATTAAGACAGTCACTTGTTTTTTTCATTAATGAATTATAGCTGTAAACGAACTGTTTTAGTGAATGATTCAAGGGCTCCCTTACTGTCAGCCGCTTGTTTTGTTCTTGAATAAATCTGTTGTGAACGAATCATTTGAGTAAATAATTGAATGATTCAATCATAAACACAATCGCTTGTTGAATGAATAAATATTGTGGACATATAGTTTGAGGGAATTCAATGACTCACTCATAAAGAGTCACGTGTTTCCTTCTGGAATTAATCAATGTTGTGCATGAATCATTTGAGTGAATTATTCAATGGCTCACTCATAAAGACAGGCAAAAATTGGAATCACATACTCAACTGCTTTTATCAATTATTTATATGGCAGAAATAGTAAGAGTAATATGCAAGTATGTGATTTTAAGTTCAGCCACAGTTCTTTCATTAATAAATCAAAGCTGTGAACAAATAGTTGAGTAAGTGATTAATGAGTCAATCATTTAGTCATTTACTCGTTTTGTTATAAAAAGTGAATTATTCAATGACTTGGTCATAAACAGTCTTATTATGCCTGAACAAATCGCAGAAGTACTAAAAGTCAGAAAAAGAGCACTAGTGTAATATTCATATTATTCATTCTCAAATGCTTGTCCATTGTCACTTCTTTTTTAACTTTTTAATGAATATAGAGATTTTTGCTATTTAAGCATTAAATAAAGTTCTCAAAATTTAAAATTAATTAAATCATTTTGGAACAATGGACATTTCTGTACATAATTCAGACTCACTGAATATTTAGCGACTTTGCAATGGCCTGAGAGATAGAAGAGAAACTGTATGTGAACTCATCCCCACCCCTCACATTACTAAAATAACCAGTAGAGGGTTAGTAAAACCTATCTATTATAGATCTGGCTTTAGATGCGAGACCTGCCAGTGCTTTCAAACGCTCCCTCATTTTCCACAGTGAGCAGTTGATGCCTCCTTTTTACTTAGCCAAGAACTCCATTAAAAGTGATTTTTATCGCATGTCTTTTGTGACAAAAAAAAGTGACTGTTATTGAGAGTGGTAAATTGCAGCTTTTGAAAATATCAATAAACATCTCGCGAGGTCAATACTGACAGGAGAATTAAATGACAAGCACCCAATTAGCTTTGTCTCTCTGTGCCTTATGTGCTGCATAATCATTATGTCATTATACCTCTAAAGAGTACATGAGTGTTGCAGAAAAGCAATCAAACACCTGCCTCTATGATGTTTTAGAGTGTTAGACATAAAAAAGATTTGTGCCATCAATGTATGATCGTGAATCAAAAGTGCATCAAGTGTTTCCCTTTCACAATATTATGCCAGATTACTTTCATACCACTGACATTCTGCAGTCTACATGAACCGTTAACAGCTTTCACACAAACTAAGGGAATCGATCTCTGACGTCAAACACACTTTAGTGTGAAATCACCCTAAGCCCATTCTTCCATAAATAAAAACCCTTCCATATATGAACAGAAACTACACCCCCTTGTGTTACCTGAGGTCCTCCACATTTGAGGTGGTCTTGTTGAGGATGTTCTTTTCTCGTCTTTGCTTCTTGATCTCTATTTTCAGGAGTCTGATATCCTCCAGTCTTTCGTTGTAATAAAGATCGCCCTTGTTCATGATGGAATGTTGAATTTTGATCTTTTCGTACAGTAGTTTCAGCACATCGTTCCTCTTCACCAACTGTGTCCCCAGGAGGTCACGCTCACTTATCACCTTGATAATGAACACATAAACACATGTACAATGAAAACACAAATGATAATTAAAAGGCAATATAGTAGTAGTTAGGGGTGTGACGGTTAGTATATAACCGTGAGACCGACGGTTATAGTTTAACACTGTCATTAGATCTCTATAACCGCCAAAACCGTGTTATTAAAATATTTTTTACAAACATTTTTTTATCATAGAGAATGTTTAAACACTAATTAAAAACAATTGTTAACAGTCTGTGTCATTAATGGTCTACGTCGTTTCCAACTGTATTTGATTCTTTGCCAAGTACCAATGCAAGTAAATTAAATAAATGTTTCATCAACCAATTGGATGTATTTAATAAATAAAAAGTATTTAATAAATACAAATATAGTAGACAATATAATAACTGTGACATCGAGGCGCCAGCGCGCCGCGTTCACTTGCATTGCATTGTTAAAAGCCTTTCTTTAAAGCGAATTTCGTACAAATTGTATCTTAATTTTAATAAATGTTTCATCAACCAATTGCATGTATTTAATAAATACAAAGCAAATGACAATATAATAACCGTGACATGGAGGCGCCGGTGCGCCGCGTTCACTTGCATTGCATTGTGAACTAGAGCGCATCTCATCGTAAATGAATGAAACTCAGCGTAGGCCTATGCCTCATACATTAGTATTAATTATCTTTGCAGCATCCTTTCTAGAACAGACAAGGGCTTTCTTGCGACTCGCATCAGCAGAGCACTGCATCATCCATAGACCGCAAAACAATCAGCGGATGGCGGGCGGGTGCGGCTTTGAAATTTGGTCAAAAAACGTTGGTGCGGATGATGAGTTTTGTGATGCGGTTGCGGATGAAATAATACCCCATCCGCGTATCTCTATCGATAACAACATTGAACACTACACAAATATTAATTTTATTTTTTTTAATTTAGGCGATCAAATAGCTAATCAGTGTCTGCTGGTTTATTCAAACTAAGTTGTCCTATAACAGACGAACGTCGTGGTATTGTTATTCCTTATTGTATTATTCCTTTTATCAACTTGGTACCAAAGTTCTGGCACTTTTTTACACCTCTACTCACTCTTAAAAATAAAGGTTGCAAAGAACCAAAAGAACCACTTTTTTCTTAGTGTAAAGAACATTTTAAAAACATTTGTTCATTATAAAGACATAGTGTAAAGTTCACTATAAAGAACCTTTTGTGCAATGAAAAGGTTCCATGGATTTTAAAGGCATAGATGTGCATACGTAGATGCCACATTAGACACGTCGGCGCCCGCCATCTTGGAACGGTTAACCTGTCGTCACTCAAGTAAGAATCAATGATGACATAACATTACATAGCTACTAAGTTGTAAAACCTCCGTTATTTATATTCCAGAAGAAATGGGATTACCTTTTACAGGTGAGAATGTGGTAGTTTGGGTTTTTGTATTTATTAATTTATTAAGCATTTATTTCTTGCTTAATATTACAGGTTTTTCACCCTGGTCCTAGAAGTCCGGCGCCGCTCGAGTGGCTGCCTGTTGCCGCAGCTCCGGCTACGTGTGTGTGTGTTTTTATGTTTTTCTATTGCTTTGTCGCGTTTTTGTTTGTAAAACTATACTGGTAACTCATCATAGTGGAATGGATATTTTGTGGAGTTACCGTTTTTTCGTTTTTTTCCTGGCACTTATAACTTTTCTTGTGCCGGGTCACTTTGCCAACGGGCTTGGAGGTAGGCCTATTGTTTACCTTCGCGTTCAGCTGATTGCGCTCTCCAGGCCCACACTACTACAGCCCGAAGAGAGATCCCGGATCCCCGTCGAACTGAAAAGGGGACGAAGGGGATGCAGGGCCAGCGCATTACGGAGAACAAGGAGGAGAAAATACAAACCTTTTCTCCCCTCTATTGTAATGGGGAATGTGAGGTCTTTGGCAAATAAAATGGACGAGCTGAGCGCGCTGACGAGGACACAGCGGGAGTATCGTGAGTGCAGTGTTATGAGTTTCACAGAGACATGGCTGCAGGAATATATTCCCGATTCCAACACCACTGTCCCCGGCTTCCGGACAGTACGGGCGGACAGAGAATGATGTCTGAGTGGTAAGAAGAAAGGATGGGGGATTGCAGTGCTTGTAAACAATAGATGGTGTAATCCCGGACATATTACTGTGAAGGAGCACCGTTTAAAGCACCGTGCCCCCCTCTACCTCCCCCGTCCCCCTGTCTGTCTCAAGCTGTCAGGTTAGGAGGCAGCTGGAGAAACTGCACCAGAACAAGGCTCCAGGTCTGGATGGTATCAGCCCCAGAGTAGTGAAGTTCTGCGCAAACCAGCTATGTGGGATTTTACAACACCTCTTCAACCTCAGTCTGAAGGCCTGTTCACACCGGGACGAATTTCGCGCTATATTCGCCGACGTTTAACGCCTCGTGACTAAACAAAGGGCGCCAATGTGAGTGTGCACACCGGCGCTAAAAACGGCACGCGTAAAAGCGTCATTTTTAAAAAAACGCCTCGGGTTCGTTTTTTTGGTTTGACGCGCCGCGTCAAAAACTATCCGACCAATGAGATTGGCGCTTTTGTTCACGTGTCTGGAGCTTCTGAAGTTACAGTAAAACACAACTTGGGGGCGCTCAAACACAAAACGGTCTTGCCGAGCACACATACGTAACGGCGAAGAAGATATACACCAAGTAGCGTCTACACTGCCGGGAAGAAATAAGACAAGGAAGATGCAAGGCAATATGAATGTAGAGCTGCTGGTCTCGTTGGTGTCGGAACATAAAGAACTATATGACAAACGCGACAGCGACTACAAAAATCTTGATAAAAGAGAACTGTTATGGAGTGGTTTCTGTTTTACATTAAGCGGCATCTAATGTCAGGGAATGAATTTGCATGTTCACTCGGCTCATCGTCAGCGAAAATCGCTTGGGTGTGAACACAAAAAACGCATTGAAAAACGCTGGCGAATAAAGCGCGCCGATATTCGTCCCGGTGTGTAGGGCCCTTGAGACTGGAGAAGGTCCCACTGCTGTGGAAAACATACTGCCTGGTCCCGGTACCAAAAAAGTCTTCTCCATCTGCCCTCAATGACTACAGACTGGTTGCCTTAACATCTCACATCATGAAGGTTCTGGAGAGACTGGTTCTGGCCCATCTGAGACCACAGGTGACCACCTACATTGACCCACTGCAGTTTGCCTACCGCCCTGGGGTTGGTGTGGAGGACTCTATCATCTACCTGCTTCAGCGAGCTCACTCACACCTGGATAAGGCTGGCAACATTGTGAGGATCATGTTCTTTGATTTCTCCAGTGCTTTTAACACGATCCAGCCTTTACTGTTGCGGGAGAAGCTTCAGAAGATGCAGACGGATACCTACACAATTTCCTGGATTACGGACTACCTGACAGACAGACCACAGTTTGTGCGTCTGAGGGGTGGTGTGTCTGAACGGGTGGTGAGCAGCACAGGAGCACCACAGGGGACTGTTCTCTCACCATTTCTCTTCACGTTGTACACTTCAGACTTCCAGCACAACTCAGAGTCCTGTCATCTCCAAAAATACTCGGATGATTCTGCAGTTGTTGGGTGTATTAACGGTGGAGATGAGACGGAGTACAGGGATCTGGTTGACCGCTTTGTGTTGTGGTGTGGGAAAAACCACCTCCTCCTAAACGTGACAAAGACGAAGGAGTTGGTGGTGGACTTTAGGAGGACCAGGACAACAACACTAAACACCATTCACCTTCTGGGAGAGGAGGTGGAGGTGGTTGAGAATTTTAAATACCTGGCTGTGTACCTTGACAACAGACTAGATTGGAAGTACAACACTGAGGCCATCTTCAAGAAGGGCCAGAGTAGACTCTACTTCTTGAGGAAACTTAGGTCTTTTAATGTATGCAGCAGGATGATGTATATGTTCTATCAGTCTGTGTCGAAAGCGCAATTTTCTTTGCAGCCATCTGTTGGGGCAGCAGCATCAGAGCCAGTGACAGTAAGAGACTGAACAAGCTAATAAAGAAGGCTGGCTCTGTGCTGGGGTCTGCTCTGGCACCCCTGGAGTTGATTGTGGAGAGAAGAATGTTACAAAAACGATTTAACATCATGGACAACACTTCACATCCGCTGCACAACATGCTGGTCAGGCAGCAGAGTGTATTCAGCTGGAGACTCCTACAACTCCGCTGTAGCAAGGACCGTTACAGGAAGTCATTCCTACCCACTGCCATAACAATACACAACAACTCTTCTCTGGGTAGGGATAAGGGATTGAGGAGACTGATGACACGTGAATGATAAAAGACATCCCATTATTGTTAACATTATACTCAACACTTTTAATATTTGCATGTGATACTAAACTGCACATCCTTGCGCACTGTTGCACTTGTGTATACATCTTATATTTGTACATTTATTGTATTTATTTATTTATTTTTTAAGGAAAATTTTTACATGACATTATATGTCAGTTTATGTAATATGTCTGGTCTGTATTCTGTGTCAATTTTGCTGCTGCAACACTGCAATTTCCCCTTGGGGATTAATAAAGTTTTTCTATTTCTATTTCTATTTCTGGTAAAACTTTACAATAAGGTTAATTAGTTAACATTAGTTAATGTATTAACTAACATTAACTAACATTAACTAAGAATGAGCAATATAAACATGCAGCTGTTCATTGTTTGTTCATGTTAGCTCACAGTAAATTAACTATAATGTTAACAAATACAATCTTTGATTTTAATAATGTATTAGTAAATGTTTAAATTAATATTAACTAAGATTAATAAAGGCTGTAGAAGTACTATTCATTCTTAGTTCGTGTTAACTAAGGTAGTTAACTAATGTTAACTAATGAACCTTATTGTAAAGCCTTACCAATAACCTTTTAATGTTGAGTTAGCTAACGCCTTCGTCTTGTTGTATTGTTTTAGTATAGCAAAATCATCTGCTGAAGTCTATTGCAGTTATAGATAAGCATACATGCATCTAACTACATTTGCAGACGCACAGTGAATTTCCTCTCCAGTGTTCACAGACCAACTTTGCTGGTCGAGGCTTACGTATCGCGGCCCATAGAAACAGCCGCTAATGAGGCATCGTTGTATGGTTCAAGGTTCTTCATAGAATCATAGATGGCAATAAAGAACCTTTATTTTCAAGAGTGTACAAGATTCTGTGAGAAAACCATCAGAAGTACTTTCACCTCTGACTGAGGCAAGTTGAGAATGATATATTATATAAATAAAAGGCAGGCCTGTGTTTGTGTTTTCTGCAAAGATTTGATGACTCAGCAGTGCTAGTCTTTTCAGGATAATAGCCAAAAACTTCATGCAACATTACAAATGTTGTGAAGGTTTGGGAAAATGTCTTATAAAGAAGTTTTAGGGTCGTTTGCTTGTAGATGTTTCTTCAGTGGTTTTAATAAAAAGTCAGTGGGAAAAAAATTTATGGAAGGCCATGTGTAATAAATAAATGTAACATTCCCTCGTCTAAATAATTTTTGCGTTACTGTACACACCATATATACTGAAAGGATATTATTAAAATGGGATATTTAATTTCTTTCTGAACTTTCACTGAATGGATACTTTCTGCATGCCAAATGCCGAACAGCTATATGTGTATTGTATGGTATATGTTGCATGACATACAGCAGGGGTGTCAAACTCAGTTCCTGGAGGGCCACTGCCCTGCAGAGTTTAGCTTCAACCCTAATTAAACACACCTGATCCAGCTAATCAAGTCCTTCAGGCTTATTTGAAAACTGCAGGTGTGTGTGTGTTGAAGCAGGGTTGGAACAAAACTGTGTAGGGCTGTGGCCCTCCAGGAACTGAGTTTGACACCTGTGACATACAGTATTCAATTTGGTTTAGAGAGATCTGGGATGTACAGACGATGAAGATTTGAGAATATGAGCCTGGATAGCGAGAGGAATGTGGAAGCCGGTGTCAGCAGAGGCAATTTGGACAGAATGCCCTTTGAATTGGCTAACCTTTACCAAAGAACCAATGTCAGCAATGTACAGCAGCAGATGTTAACATTACATTCACTTTATGATTTAGCAATGGATATTGATAGGTTTATGTATATCGCAGCCACTCACTAGCCATTAATAGAAAGGAGACGTAGGTGTGTTATCCAAGCTTTAATGGCAAAGAAAGCCCCTTACACTTGGCAGCGGCCACGTATCAGGTGTTTATGGGTGTCTCTCCCTGATATCTGCTTCAAGGTCTTGATAAAGTGTGGCATTTCTTTGTTGTTTAGAATCCAGTAGCTATTCCCGTAATTCCTTTATCTTTTACGAGTTTAATAAGCAACTCTGTCTCGTTCTGTCCAACCATACCACACTCTTTAAAGAATGATCAACTGTTACGTACGCCAGGTGAGCTGTAAATGCGAAAAAGTTTTGTGAAATATTCCTTTTTTTGAATTTTTTGAACCACCTCATGCAAGCGTAAAAACTTTTTTGTTATATATGGGAGTTTTTGTTTCCATGGGGCGTATTTTTAATTCGCAATTTCAATTTGCGCAATTTGAAGGGTAATGGAAACGCGCTACTAAAAGTAATAGCATATTTTCCTTACACATCGAGTATATATGAGCACATATACATATTAATCATTATTTAAAAATAAATAATTATATAAATAAACAAATGCATATGTTAATAAATAAATACATTTTCAAAGTAAACAGTATTTAGCACAAATATTTAATTTGTTAAATCCTAAATAACATTACGTTTTCATGGGGTACTTCACTGAACGCATTTATCTGAAAGCTTAAACTAATATTGTCATGAAAAGGGCAAAAAAAAAAAAAAAATCTACTGACTTTGATACACAAACATAAGGTCAAAGTTTTTAAAAAATTCTGCTTCACTGCTTTTTTTAAATAATAATAATAATTAAAGATTGTGCGAAAAAGCTTTTTATATTTTTTAAAGAATTTCAGCTTAATGAGGCTTTATTTTTTTCTTAACTGCATTTTCCAGACACCACCTAGACATTTTAAATGTTAAGCCTCTAAAGAATATAAAAATACATTTTAAAACAATGAAAATATGTTCATCATAAGATGCATATTTTAAGTTGCTATCAGTATGAACAAAAAAAAAAGTTCATCACATCAGTGCTTACTATTTGAATTATTTGTCTGGTCAGCTGGTTAAACAAGTTTGACTGCTGACTTACTGAGATCAGCAGCTCTAAATGTTTCACAATGCCAAGACCAATTTAGACCTCCCCAGTGAGTCAATTTCCTCTCGATTTTTTTTAAAGAGAGGTTGGCCCTGGCCCCACTGGACTTTCTCAGAAGTGAGACTCCAGATCTAATGACTTTTGAGTGAACCTAGATTACGGTCTCTTTCATCCTTAGCTTAAACGTTCTATTGAAGAAGGAACACAAGGACATGCAGACACAAGGACTCACAGAAACCTTCCACCTGTCTGTACCTGATCGAGCTCCCTTTTCAGACGGATCCTCTCAGCATCAGCCTCTGCTTTGTTCTTCAGCAGCTCGTGTCTCCTTGCCTCCTCTTTCTCAATGAACTGTTTCGTCTCTTGAGCCTTTTGCCTCATCTTCTGTAGATCAACCTGTAGGAAACAAGGCGATCGTGTTCATTTTTATACACAAGTTTATTTAACTTTATTTCGACGATTAGGTTGAAATTTATTTTAGCCAACAAAAACATTTCAGTTGACTACAATGTGCAAAATGACAAATGCCATTTTGTACATCTTTATTAGAATTGGTTAATTATAATTATGCATGTATGTTAGTCTCATATTGATTATTGCTGACAAAATCTATAAATCTTTTTGGAATTAAAAACTTCGGTAACTAGTCTCATCTGTTGGCTTTGGTCTGATGCATATGGCACACAAAATTGCAAACAATTCAGGAGTATAGAATTATATATATAACTTTGTAACTACATGTCAACAGTCATTCGAATATTAGTAGACTGTCAGCTTACTATCTGCTAAAATTTTATTTTTGATGGTCTCCAACAGACATTCTACTGACTATAAATAACTTTTCAAGTGCATGTCAACTTATTCTACTAACACTAACCTAACAGTCTATTACAATCTAATGAGCATTGGTGACATGTAGTTGTAAAGTTACTTATAGTTAGTAGAATGTCTAAAATGGACTATACCCACTTTTCCAGAAATAAAGTGTAACCCAATTTTCATCAGTAACTTCATTGACATATTTAACACTGCCATTAGCATTCTGTCCTTAAAATTCAAGATTCAAATTTGCTTTACTGACATGATAAACAAGTTTACATTGACACAGCATTAGTACACATTACACATACACGCAAAATAGATGCTCTTTGTAGAGGTTTGCATAGGGAGGATCGAATATGTCCCTGATTTATGTGAAGCGCATGAGGTTCAAAAGTGCAATTGTGTTTCCATCTCATTTTGTGTGCAATAGGAGCACAGCGCGTCCTTCTGCAGCGAGGCCTGTCTGTGTCTAGCTTCTTTTGTGTCTTTAAACATTCAGGAGTTTAAGTTCAGGGTTGGTCACGGTAGTCAGGTATTCTTACTACATTTCATGGTGTATTCTATTACAATTTCCTTCCTTTTGTTGAAATTTTTGCCTAAAGTACAAAAGAAAACATGAAATAAAAATGGACTCTAATTACTCATCTAATAAATGCCTCTGTTTTTATTATGTGCAATTCATCAGTACATGTTTGTTTTTATAGCATTCATTAAAATGTAATCATTTTCTCTGCCTCTTAAAAAGGTTTTGTTTTTTGCTGATGTAACCAAGGCAGAACAGGCAGGGGAAATAACTTTAACCAGTAATATTAAATCCTTCACTTTTTTGCTGCCTGCATTTTTTGTCTCATTTGGTAAGTTCTGTTTTGTGTGTAGACCCCACATCAAGAGAGAGCAATATGCTCTATTACAGGTTCAATTAATTTTGTCTGATTCTGATTGGGATGTCAGATTTGATATTCCTTTTGTTGGCAAACAAAGCTCTTTGTGCCTAATCCCTCACGTCATTCGACACATGATGTTTCAACCAAGTTCAATGTAGTTTTGTGCATGGTTGACAAGATAACAGCATATTAGATATCAATACAGTGAAATTTAACGATTTGATACCACAGCAAAAACTATTATTGAACATAATCTTGCATACCTTTCAAAGTACAAAATAAACTTTTGTACTTCCTTTGGCCGTAAGCGCAGTAAGACCGCAGACGGAGCGAAAAGAGGAAAATGAAGAATACCCAGGCTTTAAGTTTGCACTTTGAGTTTTTTGGTTATCGTCTATGTTTTATGGTTTTCTATTACTACTATTCCAGCAATCTCCTGCGTGTTCCTAGTTGGACACGCCGACTTTAAAATAAAATACATCTCTCTAAATAATTATTCAAGTAATAAAATGAATAAAATATAGCTGCAAGCAGCAATTAATGGGGTTCAAGCATTTTAAGACCTTCATGCCTATGCTGTTAAGGTCTAAGCCTAGTGTTTGTAGTCAAGACCACCTAAACCGAGACCAAGTCATGACCAAGACCACGACAGGCCGAGACCAAGACAAGACCAAGACTTTGAAGGGTCGAGACCAAGTCAAGACCAAGACAGGCCGAGACCGAGTCAAGACCAAGACCAGTGCAAGTCCCCACACTGCACACTTAAAATGTGGAATATGCATATGCGGCCATTTTAAAACTCAAAGTTCCGTAAAAATGCGAATCTCGATGAGGTATTAATCTGGACACAGTCTATTGGGCCTATGTCTTAAATGAATGTGAATAACAGGTGGTGGAATATGTATCATACAGATCCATGCATTAAGTCTTGCCTAGTAGGCAAATTATTTTAAATATATTTTTCATTTACATGTTGGTACATATTGTGCAGCTTTAGTGTGCAACGGATAAAGAAACCCTGTATTTGTGTTTTATTTTGATTACAGTTTGTCAATATCTCACATGTGGTTTGACTTATGTTTTTGGTTATCGCCCAGTTTGGACTGGGGGGATGTAGAAAATAAAAATCTTGCAGCGCAATAAGTGTATTGTGATTGTCAAAACATTTTAGTAATTAAACAGAATTTTATTAGGTTTAGTGACAACATGTTTCAATGTTTACATGGTACAATTTCTGGTAAGCTACGTTTTGTTTTTGTTTTTTCAGTTAAATTAAATTCTTGTGATTTGATTCAATATTGACTTATTTGGATAAATATTAGGTAGGCTACACAAGATAGGCGTTAATTTTTCTCAAGAAAAAAAAAATAGTCTTGCTCTTGGTCGGAAGTTTAACCCCTTTATAGGCAAAGATCGCAGATGGCTCCAGATTATTGTTGTTAAACATTCACTGCATTTTAAAACATCACACTCTTACTTGATCTGGACAAACTTGAGTATCATTAGAAAGATTTAAGATGAATTCACTCAAGTCTTTATTTGTGTTCACATACATGGACTATTGTATGTGTGAAAAACAACGTGATTTCAGATGCATAAAACTAGTTAGCGCAGTGGTTTGGGTGGCTCGCCAATGTATTTGATTTCTCCAATACATAAAATAGGTAAGCTTGACCAGAGTTCTTGTGGGGAGAAGAATTTATTGAAGGTTTGTAGTATAGCAGTCCTTCATCAGCGATGTTAGCATGTCGCCCTTCAACAATCTGAACTCAAAGTTCTGTCTGTGAGACAGAACTTTATACATGAAGACAAATGGGCTACAAACAATAGAAAACTGTTAGGGCCTCCCACAGGAGATCGATCTACCCTGCAATCTATTCTGAGCAATGCTGTTTCTTTGTCATTCACACCAATCAGTTTCTATGGGCCATACACCTGTATGGGCCTTTTTGGTTCACACCTTTACAGACACAGTTGATTACATCTGAGGCACAGTAACAATGTAAATGCATGTGACAAAAGTTAACTGAAAATACACATAATCTTTCAATGCCAACTAGGGGCCGATTTCTTTAAAAAATTTGACAGAACTCTAGAGCCATGAGTTGAACATGCTCAATGAGTTTCAGTCTGATCAGCCTCCGGTAACCTTGTCTGATAGCTGAGATACGCCAGTGTCCTCATAGACTATCGTGGCACCTCGTACAAAGACAGTGCATGCCAATTTTCAAGTCATTTGGGCCAATGGTTGGGTGGTTATAGACATTTTTATATTTCCAATCGTTGCAATTCTTTTCATGTGACCACAGATTGAACTCATACACAAATATTTTAATAATTGTAATAACCAAATATTTTAGTAAAAGTGTCTCCTCCCACTTCGAATGTTGTGGCGGCCCTTAGGGACCATGAAGCAAAATTTCAACTTTTTTTGATAACTTTTGACAATCAGACTCACTGGTTTGGTTACGATCGGGCTGCACGCTTGAACCCCTAATGAGTAGTCAAAAAACGACTTAAGTTATTTGCATATTATTGGCACAGGGTGACTCTTGGCTTTAATACATTAATATACATCCAACACTCTTTGACTTTGAGAAGCAGGAGGCCTGTAATTTAAATTAGCATTACATTTATTTCATTTAGACTTCAGCATGTTTTCATGTTCAGTTTTAAATGGCTTATTAAAATGAACAATATAATCCAGCCAAACCATTGGTCACATTTTTTCTTTGTTGTTGGATTAATATTAATGAAATAGTAATAGATGCTGACAGATCTGTTAGGCAGATCCCCCCTCCTCCTCAACCCCCCCCCCCCTCCTCAACCCCCCCCCCCCCTTTTTTTTTGTCTTGCCTGTGCATATTCGCGAGATATAACCTGCTGTGCTTACACTAATAACTCAACAAGACAGGCATTTTGACCTAGAAGTCAGTATGTATGTCTGTCAGAAGTTGTGCAAGAGCTCAAAATGTTGCTGTAAATTTCCCTTGGTGGGAGACTGTAGTAGTTCATCAAGACATTTGACTTCAAAATCCATCTATGTCTCTCACCCTTTGACACTTCTTTGGTCGCCTGCGGGAAATGCAGAGGGGTAAACATATAGGTCTGCCAAGAAGGTAGAAAACAGACCAAAAAAAGTAGATGGGAAAGATAAAAAAAGAGACAGAGGGTAGATAGGCGTGAGTGCTTTACACTTCATTTGATACCAGTCTTAACCTTGATCCCCTGAGAGAAAGGAAGAGAAAGCAAGAAAGGCAGATTCAGGCTGTAGGAGCCTACTGCTGGTTGTCTTAAAGACCAAAGATCCTGTTCAACACCCAGCTCAGGTTCACTCCAAGAGCCCACACACTACTATGTCCCAAACGCTTCAATAGGCTCGTGATGGTATGTAAGTGCTGAATGTTGTTTTCATAATAAAATTTTTGCTTATCTGTTGTTGGTTTTTTTTATTCTTGATATACAGTATAAAATTAGCATTAAAACTGTCACTTTTTCCATGCCTTCTGTTACGTCCAGAGCCGTAAGGTTCTGTTTGTGTGTGTTCAGCTGTGCTGTTTTCTCTTTCTCTATCCCTGTCTCTCTTCATAGGAGAAATGGTTCCACCTGGTACACATAATCAATGGCCTGCTGTGATTGGATGCTGGGAGTATTTAAACTGCAAACACCATCAGAGGTGTGTTGGTGGTGGCTTGACTGTGTGCAGCAGCAGCAGCAATGAGGTCCCATCTTCAACCCCAGACCTGAGACTTTGTTGAAGCCAGTAGTGAACAGTGAATCTCTACCTCATATTGGGTGTACTACTTAGTGAAGTAGTTTTCTTTTTTTAGTCTCTTTCTGTTTCACTCTCTGATTGAGACTTTAAAGGCAGAAGTGAGTGTTACCTTTAATGGTTAATCATTGTTTGACTTAATGGATAATTTTCTCTGGGTTTATTTGAAGTTTGTTACTTAATTATTTATTTCTTTATTTTTGTGAGGTTAGTAGGGAGGTGGGTGCCATTTATTTTGAATCATACTTTTTTCTCCTGTTTATGCTAGCAAGGGAGTTAGCTTATTTTGTTGTACTTTTGTTTTCTTTCCTTTTAGTTTAGGTAGTTTGATTAATGAGGAGTAAGATTGATTATGTTTGTTATTTTGGCTATACCCCCTTCTGAACTTGATACCTCTCTTTTTCTTTTGCCTAATTTGTAAATAAAACTACTTTCTTGAATGAGATCACTGTGGTTATTGTGAAACAACTCTGGGTCTGGAGACGGGGTGGCTTCATGCTGTTGCACATTCATTTCACCACCATCCATTTTTACGGTTTCATTCCTCCCCTAGAACAATCAGGAAATCGTAACACTTCCCTATTTCTACTTGTTACTTTATTCCCTGTAGTTACAGATTTTAATGTTTTACACTTTTTTAAAATTTCTATCTAAAAATATTAAAATCCATTATAAAAATATATATATTAATTGTCACTTATTTAAATAAAAAAAATCTTAACAAATAAGTAACCATTAAAACAATTATTTACTGTGTGAAAATAATTTCTATCAATTAAAAAATAAAGGTTGTGGCGTCATTTCCACCACCTTTTTTTTTTTTTTTTTTTTTTAAAGGGGACATATCATGCTAAATCCACTTTTTTAGCCCTTAAATGCATTTTGTTGTATATTTGGAGTGTTTAGAAGTACAGAAAAGTCGAAATTATTCTCTTCAGGTGCTTCGTTGATATCTTTATATTCTGTTTTGGCCTTATTTTTCAACCTGTTCCGATTTTTCTGTTATCTATGACGTTTCGTGAACTATTACGTCACCGTATTTGCAGCGGAACTGCCAAATAAGGACATCGACTTCCAGCCCAACACTTCGAGCAATCCGCCATTTTTATTTCTCGCTGGAATTTTGTAGTCCAAGCTAAAAGATGCAAAAGTTACGAGAGGGTAAGTTAAAATGTTCGGTTGTTGGATGTAGTAACCCACACGCTTCATTACACCGTCTAATGTAGATGAACTGCCGCGTTTGAGACAGGACGCATGTTTAACTGAAAGAACGAGCAGAGAGAGAGACCCGGACGCGCGCACGCACTCTCTCTCTTCGGAGCCAGGTGAAAATGTAAACAAGACACCGTCTCCAAACTAGACGCTGTCTTGCTCTCTCTCCCTCGCACATATTAATCAAAATAAATCGACACGGTGGTAAAAGGTCGGAAGACCAAAGTTTCATGTGTAAATACAGTAACACACCATTGCGATACATCCATATGAAGACGTTGTTCTGCAGGTTCGTCGTCTTCATTTTCATCTCGCTCCGGCTCCGACTCTGGCTCGAACATGTAAGGCTGGCTGGACAAGTCTTCCGTTGTTGACATTTTGTTAATAACGTGTGAATAAAAAGTTTCTGTGCAGCTAGATAATCGTATCTCTGCTATCAAACTACAAAAATGGCCGAACGGGGTGGAGTTGAACCGAGTGTCACCGCTGCAACCTGGAGAGGGGGCGGGGTATGAAGTGTCTCAGTTGTATTTAAAGAGACCGCACCAAAACGAGTTGCTCTCAGACGCACATCAGAAAAGGGGTAGAAAAGGGGCCTGTGGAGCTATAATAATGAGGAATTCAGACCCAAGCATTGCAGTTCCGCTTTATATAGACTAGAAATGTATGATTTATATGTAAAAAGGAACGATTTTAAAGCATGATATGTCTCCTTTAAGTTAGAATACTAGGTTATCAAGGAGCTTGGGATGAAATATGAGACATATGACGTGTAAAAATAAAAAGTTGTAAAATAAAAAAAAATAAAAAAATGCAATCAAGCTGTAATTTTTTTAATTTAATTTCGGGCGGGCCCGAGAGCCGTTGAGCTGAGCTTTTAAATTTGTTAAATTGTGCATCAAATCTGACTGGATAATTGGAATGTTGTTCCAGGACCAACAAAGGTGTCAAAATCACATTCACCAGCATAATAAAGGAGTTTTCCGTTGTATTCCAAAAATATTCAAAATGTTATTTACATCACCATCATATCCTTAAAAGAATGCTATTAAAACTATACACTATTGGAGACTTTCATGAAAAATGACAGACTTCAGCTGTGAGCCATGTATGTCCACTGTTGAAAATTGTTAGCAGACAAATTAAATAATAGTTTAAGAGACTTCAGGGGGCGTTTTCTTATTCTGGAGCCTTGATGAAGTTCTCTGACACGACACCCACATCATTAAACGATAACTATATCAACACATGCAATATCGATGACGAAAAAAGACGAGACTGAAATGTGTTTAAAAAAAATAAAAACTTGACCAAAACCACTTGTTTTTGTCGAATAAAGGAGGAAACAACACATTACAGACTGTTTTTACAAGCGTTCATGCTTACGGTTGCCAGATTTGATCTGAAAACACAGACAAGCTGGAGTTCAGCGATCTTCATTTGAGATTTTCTACTTAAATTAAAGTGTCATTCAGTCGGTCTGTGTTCTGTCACGAGCCGCTTGCGCTGTTTGTGCTACTAAATCTGCGAACAAAATGCAGGCTGATATCCAGCAGTGTTTTTAATGTTGATCATATTATACGAGCAAGAATGCTGTTTCCCGAATATCCACACGATTTCAAATGTAACATTGATTTTATACAACACTTCAACAAACAAAAGGCCAGGTTAACATTAAGTGATCATGTAGCCAACTACATTTAAAACAGTAATTGTCAGTAGGCTTATTGCTCTAATTTGCAACGAAACGCCACAGCAGAACTGCAACACACAGCGGTGATTCGAGAATGAATCTGTGGCTTTGAACGAATCGTGAGATTTAATGACCCGTTCATAAATACAGCCACTTGCTTCATAACTGAATAAATGAATGACTCGATGACTCATTCATAAAGACAGTGACTTACCGCCACCTACTGGCGATTTTAATTTAATATTTAAAGGGGTGGTATAATCCCCTTTTCACAAGATGTAAAATAAATCTCTGATGTCCCCAGTGTGTGTATGTGAAGGTTTAGCTCAAAATACCCCAGATATTTTTATATAGCATGTTAAAGTTGTCACTTTTTGAGGGTGAGCAAAAACGCACCGTTTTTGTTTGTCCCTTTAAATGCAAATGAGCTGCTGCTCCTGGCACAGTGGGCGGAGCTTCAACAGCTTGTGTCCTTTTACCTCACACAGACATGCACTGAAAATTTCAAAACCTTTTAGCCTTTTATGTACAAACCGGATTCAGACAATGATGGAGAGACTCAAGAAGAAGTGACAACATGTAGACAACATTTCTGAATGGTTAGTTGGTGAACTTATGTAGCTTATGTGTAGTTATCTTCTAGTCATTGATTAGCATATTCTATCTTGATAATCTATAAATCACGTTCCCGGGGGCGGGGTTTATGTAAATTCTAGGGTTGGTGATGTCACTAACCCGGGAGGAATGTCGTGTAGTCCCTACCAGCCGTTTGTTTTAGTCCTTAAAAAGCTATTTCTTTAAAAAAAAATATCTCCCTTTGCTTTGAACTTTGAGCGTTGTAACTTTGCAGATGTTGTTTATGCTCAAACAGCAATATTACACACTAACTAAAGTTAAAAGAGTGTAATCATAATCAACAACCCCTTTAAAAGTATCACCATAACTGCATATTTATTGAACATTGTTTTATTTATTGAAGCATTATTTATTTTATAAAGGTAAAAAAATTAACTGGAAAAATCGATTAAAGGGGGCAAATATTGTCCCTTAATGGAAAAGGAGGAGGGGGGTACAGCACTCTAAAAAATTGGAGAACCACTGAACTAAGGAAAAGGGATATGTAGAATTGCACAAGTGCTACTGCTAAAAATTGCAATGTCAATACAGCCTGTTACCTTGATTTTTCATAAGGTTAATTGAATTGGGCTAGAGAGAAAACTTATAATGACATTGTTTGTCTAAAGACTACATATAAAATAGCTACCAAAATGAATGTCGGTAACTGCTGTTTGACTAAAAGCAATGACTAAAAGTTGACACAAAATGCAACTCAACTAAAACTAGACTAAAACTATGAAAGACAAAATGACTAAAATGTGACTAAGACCATTAAGCATTTTCATCTGAAGATGAAGACTAAGACTAAATCAAAAATGGCTGCCAAAGTTAACACTGGTTAACACTGACCCGGGACCAAGTGCGAGAGGTCCTTTTAAAGGTCGTTCGCCGCAGCTCCCATTTACCGCGGAATGCCGATGAAATTTCAAAAAGCGCAGGACATCATTTAAAACCCGGCTGCATTCTTTACACATCATCACTTCCTTTTTACGACATTAAATTCTGAAACTTTCTCCCCTCCTCTCTCGGTTCAGTGCTAAACATTTGCAGACAGTGTCTGGAGCATGTAATAAGATTTCTCCGAGATCGATGACGCCTCTCGGCATGCATAACAACCAGCTGGACGGGGCTTGTGCTGAGAGCAACCTCTCCCCTCATTACCCCCTGCCGTAGCCTCTCGTGATGAGAAAGTGCAGCCCATTCATTAACATGCTAATCAATTCTTATGAAGTGGCCTAATTGTTTTTTCATGGGGTGAGGGTTAGCCAGTAGACAGACTCCGCGCTGGCCGCTTCAAAGAACACAGGAGCTTCTTTCTTGGTGTGTTTGTCAAGGCTTGAGGTAATAAACAACAACAGGAAGAGCTGAAAGGTCAATGTCTTGGCACAATGGACTTTGTGTGTGGAGACAAGAGACCAGCAGGACAAAAGGGCATTGCTTCCTATGAAGCCGTCTGTAAGGCAACTCATCTTATAAACACTTGAAAATGCCCTTTAAAGGGATAGTTCACCAAAAAATGAAAATCACCATCATCATTACTCACCCTCCTGTCGTTCCAAAACCTGTATGACTTTCTTTCTTCTTCAAAACACAAAAGAAGCTATTTTGAAGAACGCTGCATGGGGTGCAAAAAATAAATAAATGTTGCACAGAAGAAAAAAATTATACAGGTTTGAAGCGACATATTGAAGAGTAATGATTACCAAATATTAATTGTTGGGTGAACTATCCCTCTAAATGGTATTTCCAAGTGTTTATAAGATGGTAATTTTTGGGTGTACTATTATGTTAAAATTACACTTTAAAAAAAAAAATGTTTACATTTATTTGCAAAACATACTTCAATAATCTTTCTTCAAGACTTAAAAAAAAAAAAAAAAAAAAAAGTTTACAGTGTAAGGAATATTTGGTCTATAGGCCTATATCATATTAATTCGCTTTTGTCCATTTTACACTTAATTTCAGTCTTTAAAAGTACCATTTTAGTTTCTGGTAATGAAAAATAACTCAAATGTTTGTCAAATTAGCAGCCTGAAACTTTAACCAAATTTGCAAGCTTTTTGAAAAGAACACATTTAGACATTTAGACATGCTTCAAGAATTCAACAAACACTAATTTTCTTCATTGTCTACACAATATATGTTTTAATATTATGTTTATGTTGTGGATATAGCTTAATAATCTCATATATAAGCAGGTCAGTTAACCGGTATTCAGTTGAAACAGGGAAATCGTTCTCTAAACATTGTGAGCACTCTGTTTATATCCTGCAATGTTACTTTTTTAAAAAATATGTACATTTTCATCAACAGTGATTCCAGTGATTTTTGTTGATCAACAGTTTCAAAGTAATTTGATGTTGCGAGCATTTGGGGTAAAATACACACATAGATTACTCTGATTTCAGAATGATTTCAAAGCAGTTACTTCAGAACTCAGCTCAGGAGGGAGAAAGAAATGATGAAGCAATAGTAAACCCATATATTTACCCTTCATTCTGTTTACGGATTAAAGCTTTACA
Source organism: Squalius cephalus (assembly GCF_949319135.1). Lineage (NCBI taxonomy): Eukaryota > Metazoa > Chordata > Actinopteri > Cypriniformes > Leuciscidae > Squalius > Squalius cephalus. The sequence continues at coordinate 21,393,194 of NC_137123.1, forward strand.
TGAATATGAGATAAATGTTTTTTTTAAAAATCATTAAAGGTACACTATATAACTTTTGACCCTCTTGCGGTTAATAAAACATTCAGTTCTGTGTTACTGTGCTGAATATGGTTATCCAATTGCTTATAAAACATTCACTACTAGGCTTGAAAGACACAACCAGTTTAGATGGAAAGAATCCCTTAAGTCGGTAACATTAAAGGTGCAGTATGTAATATTGACAACTAGTGGTTGCAATAGGTACTGCAGTCCAAGTTCAAAATGTTGGAAAGAGTTGACCCCGCCCCCTAATCCTCCTCAGACTCGATGATCACGCGGGTTTCTAGATTGAGGACACTCAACAGGAGTGAGCGAAATTGACAATGGAAGGCAAGGAGACTTACACACTGTAAGTTGATGAGTTGATTTATCCTCCTTTTAATATGCTTCCGTTTATTGAGATTTTTAGATGGATGCTTTTTAGTTTGGATAGAATCTGCGATCCCCGACACATTTGTTTGTTGGCTTCAATCATCGCTGCAATATGCTGCGTTTTCCGCCAACTGGCAACATGGGGTGTCGAAATACTACTGGGTAAATCACACAGACCAAAACAAAAACATTCCGACACGAAACGCACATTTCAAAGTAAAATAACTGGCTGTAGCATATATTTTTATGCTTAAGTACAGTAAAAAATAAAATAAAATTAAAACATACAGCACCTTTAAACATGGAATCATTACTGGTGTTGCAATGACCCCCATTTCCTGCAAGGGTTATGCTTTGACATTGACGCATTCTGACAGGATTAGCGGATACTGGGAGGTAAAATGTGAAGCCGAGAATGAATGCAATGACAGCTGCTCCATGGAAATGTAATGAACCCAAGTATGTCACCATTTACCGAAGGGTGATATTGACTTTCTGTCATAGGCATAATATTGCTGACAATTGTTAGATATGTAGGTTGGCTGACAGAGTGTATCTGACAAATTAATAACAGAGGTGACAATGACGGAGGTGCAAATCACCTTTTTTACCAGTCAGCCTGATGAAGTGAACGAAGCGTGACCAAAGAGTTGTGTGTAATGCAAAACACTCAAATGTCTTCCAAGCATGTCTTCCAAGTTTTTTTTCTTTTTCCATCATGAGTTCCTTGACATGCCAACGGTGAGGTTCAATCTGACTATAAAATATTATGTTATATAAATATTATAATATTGTATTATAAGCTTCTGTAGAGCAAGTACAGGACTTGCTAATGCCAATTCATACACAACACGCTGCTGTGAGCAAGTAAGACATGCAGCTTTTGTACAAACATACATGAATTACCCGCAGCAGATCTATACAGGTGGAGCTGGGGAAGATGGACGGTTTCTGAAAGTGTGCTGCAAACTGCTACAGCCCTTAGGCCAAAGTCCTTGAAGGTCCTTCCAAGGTCCTTGAAAGGTCCTTGAAGGACCTTAACTCAATCTGCTTGCAATTACATCATTCTCTATAGTGCACAGCTGATTGGTTCCCGCTGTATCAGTAGCCAATTGAGTTAAGGTCCTTCACCAGCCTGCGCCATCTAGAGTTTCATGACTATATATTGCCATTATATTATTATTTATACACTTCTGATTTTATCTTCCACAGAACTGTCCTTTAAATAAAAACATATATTTGAATTGGCATATAGACTTATTTGTGGAAAACCTGATGATGCATATCCTCCAGCATGATTTGAGAACGTTCCAAAGAGCATCTTGTGCTTCAGTGGAAAGCAAGAAAATCTGATCTTTTGTACAAAGGAGTTCACATGATCAATGTCACAAATTTGCTTAGTGAAGCAAGGTTTTGCTTAGATATTTACTTCAAATTTACTCCTATTCTAGTTTCAAATCTAGTTCATTATAGGTTCAAATAAAAATAAAACCTAGATTTCCGATGTATTCTCAGACTTTTCTCAGAATTACATATCAAATTCCAGTCATGAGAAGTTCAATAAGTCAATCACAAAATCTGCCCAAAGCTTGTCGAACAGAACCTTTTCCTTGCTTTCCATGTCCTCCTCCTCCGCAGTTCATTACAGACACAAACCCAAGACTAACTAAGAGACATCCCGTAAGAATATTAAACGAGATTTATTAAGGTTTTATGAGAAAATGGGCAAATGGCATGTTCTCCTGCCTCCTTCCATCTGCATGTGGCCGAGAACTCTCACATTCTATGGCCTTCCATCTGAAGCCAGTGGCAAATGACACATAAGGAAAAAGCATGAAGTAAAGACTAAAAACAGAAATGACTGTTAACGACATGCTAAAAGGCTTCCAACCACTTAAAGCTCAATTACGTATTCAAAGCACAGTGAGTGCAACAGACTGGTGACATTTTTAGAAAAAAATTAAACATATGACTTCCTATGCTTGCAGTGTTCGGAAAGCTGCTTTGAAACTGTCACATGCCAAACTACAAGCTACTCCCAAATTAGTTCAATTACAGTAAAGCTACTTCAGAGAATAGACACAGATAAAGAAAAGATGCTAACTGCACTGAAGCAATAGTTCACCCAAAAACGAAAATTGTGGTGAAGAAGTGGTTGAAAGCTAGTTATTTTAGTCGATAAAGTTTTAAATGTGGATATTTTTCTTACACAAATGCATCGCGTCACTTCAGAAGGCATTTATTAACCCCCCGGAGCCCTGTGGAGCACTTTTATCATGGATGGAAGCGCTTTGATGGACTTCCAAAAAAATATACCCATTCACTTCCATTATAAAGCTTGGAAGAGCCAGGACATTTTTAATATTTTAAACTCTGATTGTGTGCGTCTGACAGAAGAAAGTCATATTCACCTAGGATGGCTTCAGGGTGAGTAAATCATGGGCTAATTTGAATTTTTGGGTTAACTATCCCTTTAAGTGGGCAATATTTTAGTTTTATTTATTGATTACATCATTTATATTTATTATATTTAAATAATATTTACAATCAGAGCAGTATTTATCTATCAATGTTACACTGCCTTTCAATATTTTCTAATTTGCTAATTTAGTATTTAAGAAACATTTGTCATTATAGTCAATGTTGTGCTGATTAACATAAATATGGAAACTGTGATAAAAAAATCAGGATTCTTTGATGAACAGAAAGTTCAAAAGAACAGCATTTATTTAAAATAGAAACGTATAAATGTCTTTACTTTCACTTTTGATCAATTGATGCATACTTGCTGAATAAAAGTATTAATTTGCCTTAACTTTTGGAAGTGAATGTACAATAACTAAATATCTTGCTGCAAAAACATGTAACAATGACTTCTATGCAAGATCTCAAATTAATAAATCAGTTCATTTGAATGGTTCATGTAAATCATTTCACAAGTGAACCACTTGAACAAAATGCATCAGAATCCAATGCTACATGGAAAAAGTGGATAGATTAGAAGTAAGTTGCAGCAGTTTAACCTTATACAGTACCACAATACTGCATATTTTTGTAAAAGAGATTACTAAATAGTTAAGGCAGTAATGCCAATACTTGTAGCTCCAAAAATGCTTGCAAGGTTTGTGAATGCAAAGCATGTCTTCATTCAGATGTTCTGGATCTTTCTTCCTCTTATTAAAGAGGGAAACTGATGATGGTTTTGACTTGAGAAGTGATGGGAAACAGGAAGGAAAATGCAGAAGGTAAAAGAAAGCAGGAGTAAATTGCAGCTCTGGGGCACCTGTATGCTTTTAGAGTACAAAAGGCAAAGGGTGAGACACAGGCTCACAAAATCCAAGAAAACAAATGAATGTAGGTGAAAGAAAGGAAATGCCAGAGAGAGTTACATAAGCCTGCAGTGAACTCCCTATCAATTTAAAGTTTTCTGCATCATGTCCCTGCGGCACCTCAAAACATGAAAGATTGCCTTTGTTCGTCATTTCTCTATTTCGTTCTTTCTCTCTAGTTGTTTGTCGATCTTCTTTGCTCCGATTTCCTTTCCCATCAGTCTATTTAATTCCTTTTGCTCTTTATTTGTAAAGTGATGCCTGAAAAAATTATACACGGATTACAGGAAAAATAAGTAAGGTTTTCATGTAACACTATTCATATGACAACATGACATATTATTATGCAGTGAATGAGCAGTTACAGCGATTAGAAGAGGCAATTACATGAAACGTGTTAATTGCGTATCTACATCCTCTCATTTTAGCAGAGGTGTCAAAAGTATTCACATTCATTACTCAGGCAGAAGTATAGATACTAGGGTTTAAAAAGACTTCTGTAGAAGTTGAAGTATCATCTCAAGCTTTTTGCTCAAGTAAAAGTGTAAAAGTACTGGTTTCAAAACTACTTAAAGTATAAAAGTAAAAGTAAGGGGAAAAAATGCCATTAAGGACAAAAGCTTAGACCACGCCACGGGGGCTTATAGTGCACAATCTCACCTCCTCAAAAAAACATTTTTCTAAAGGCCATAATGACTATATTGTTATATTAAAATGTTAATGTTGAAAAATTTGGGATGCACTAGGCTACCTGTTTCAGCCGCATATATGCCCATTGAAAATGAACACATTTTACTACAATGCAAATACATTAAAGAACCATATATGTGTACTACTGAGCATTAACGTGTTTCATGGAGCGAAGATATGATGACTAGTTGCCTGTAAGAATTGATATGGTGCACAGTGTTGCCAGATTGGGACGGTGATTTCCAGCCCAAAAGCTCACCAAAACCCGCCCACTCCAAGAAAAAAACAATAGGTACAAACCAATAGGGTGAACGATGACAAGCCGGAATGAAAATAAGCCGAAATTAATCTTAGACCCCAATATTGCTATCTCATTCAGATATGAGTACTTGTAACAAATGGATTGTAAATGAAAATTCACAATGACTTTAAGCAAATAAAAATAATTAAAGTATGATAATTATACTTACAGAAATAGTTATAGTAAAGTCTAGAGTGAGGACACATTTAATTCATCAAAAGTGACAGTACATTGTTACAAAAAATATATTTCAAATAAATGCTGTTCTTTTGTACTTTCTCTTCATCAAAGAATCTTGAAAACATATATGTATATTTTACACACACACAGCACTCACACACACACACACACACACACACACACCTGTTTTTACACTGATAATAATGAGAAATGTTTCTTGAGCTCCAAATCAGCAAATTGGAATTATTTCTAAAGGATCATGTGACAATGAAAACTGGAGTAATGATGCTGAAGATTCAGTATTGCCATCACAGGAATAAATTACATTTTAAAATATAATACATTCAAAAAACAGTTTTTTTTTTTTTAATCAAATAAATGCACCCTTGGAGAGCACAAGAGACGAATACATTAAAACATCTTACCAACCTCAAACTTTTACATTTTATTTCCTCTTTATAGAGTGAAAGTTCATTTCCACTGCAGGATGCACAGATCTTTATGACTCAGTCTTCACGATGATCAATTAGCTTCCTGTGTGGAAGGGTTGAATGTTTATCAAATGATCTTGCCTGAAATTCTCATCCGCTGGAAGTAATTGCAAGTGCTCTTCTGTTCCTGATGACGACCGGTCTTTTTCTACTGTTCTCTGTGGCTTTCCGTTATTAGTACAGGAATCTAAACAGAGGGAGTGCTGAGCTCGGCTCAAACATGCCTCTTACTTTGATTAGCAAGGGTGAAGCATGCTCTCCAAAGATTACATTGATGTCTACCATGAGAGTGTCAGCATCTAGTTCACAGACTTTAGTTTGCTTTGTAAAGTTTCCCAACGTTTCAGTCTTCAGTGCATCTTTCAGTCTTCTCTCTCCCTTTTCTCTTTCATTGGGCATCTTGCCTTTTCACTTCATGGTTCAAAGGAGAGGTGAACATCAGAGCCATCATGCTTCCTGATAACCAGTCGGGGCGCCAGACAGCACCTCCTGTGGCATGCTGGGTAAGCTGCTCAAGTTGGGTAGCTGCCCACCAGCCCTTGAGACCCATTTTCTTTTATTAATGAATCTTTCTGTCTAGTTCCTTACAAATGCACAGACCATATTTCACCCAAAATGAGCTTTTAAGGATCTTCAGCAGTCAACCAGGAGAGAATATTCAAGAGCATCCGACTATACGCTTCCCAAGGCAGGGTTTGGATTAATCAGAAAATAGTACTGTCAGTTATCCGTGGATCTATTTAGTTCTGAGACAGCTCATAAGTCTGTGATCTGCAAGTCGAATTTTCCACCCTTGTCATCCAGAACTCCACAACCCTCCACCCCATGTGTGGAAGAACCTTCCAGTCTGAAACCATCTGTTCGGACCACTGGTCCACACTCCTCCGAAACAATCTGTTCAGGCTGATGGACCGATTCCACTGTGCTCCAGATATTAACAAAGAATGGATTCCAAAAGGCTGAGATTTTAATTTGGCTTCTTTGTTTAACATTTTTTTATATTAAAATATATTTTAACACTAATGCATGACCCAAAAAACATGTATTGGATTCAATGGTCTACTTTTTTGTCTTCCTCATCAGAGATTATTATTGGAAGATGAGAGGGTCTGTGGCTGTTGCATTGGTTGCAGGCTTGCCTTCCAGTGGCTTTGCCCGATTCAAGTCTTGGGCTGTGTCTGAAGTCGCCCCCTTTAACCCTTAAATAGGCCACTACTTGAGGGGACAGCCATTTGTAGTGGTGTCCAAAACCATAGTGGACGTTATCGAGTGCACTCAATCCCACAATGAACCGCAAAAATGAGTGTACAACCAATATATGCTCAACGGCTAGAGAATACCCACAATGCACTGTGACGGTCACACCAAATGAATTCCCACGTCTCGCCAGAAGATTGCGCCCGCATAGCTGAATCATCCATCCATTTTCTAAACCACTGATCCAATGTGGCTACAGCGTAATGTCATCCAGTTATAAATTCCTTTTTACTTGATTATTAAATTGTTTTATTAGGGTTTATACATGCTAGTTTCCATTAAAGAGTTAAAGATACATCTTTTCATTACTACTGGAGATGCAAGTTTGCTAAGTTTTGAATGATTACTAAACAGCAAGCACAAACTATGCAAAAGTGGCAACCCTTCCAACACACTCAGTATCCGAATTCACTCCCTCGTTTTCATTCATTCCTTCAAGTGAAGGAACTATATTAGGACTATATTAGTGAAGTAATGTAGTGAATAGTGAATGAGGTGATGAGTTGAATCAGGTGTGTTAGTTAAAAGGGTCAAAATAATCCATATGCATTTCTTATGAAACTTTCATCAAAGACTTGGAACAGTGATAATAAAAAAAAATATATTTTTCCTGAACCTATGACAACTATATAATTAAAATGGCTGATTCTTACATACTTATGAAAAATACATTGAATATCAAGACATTTTATTATTTAAATGAGAAATATTCTATGAATCACATCAGGTCAATTTGAACTACTTAATGCATTCCAGTGTTCAAATAAATGAAATAAAAAGACACTTCATATATCTTGTTATATAAGGCCCATGGCGCATGTGTGCATTAGCTATACTGCATGTAAATCTAAACTTTAGATCTGTTGCATCGTTCAACCCTATAGGACTGCTGGTCAATCATTCACTCAGGCTTTCTCTCTCTTTGTTTGTCCTTTTCTCTGACTAACCTCCCATCCGACCACACCCCTCACTCTATATCTCAGAACAAGGTCATGTATAATTTACAACTCCAATAACCACCAAAAAACACTGCATATTCATTAAGTCTTTCATGTCAGATGATGAATTTGAAAGTGCGTAGAGTCAAAGCCCTCTCTGAACTCAGATTTATATTTCTGTCATAAAATATGGAGGGATCTTTTGTGTTTTCTTTTATATATTTTTTTCATTTTTTGTGCCATCCTATTTGATATTCCATTATTATCCTTATTGAGGGTGATATTGAAAGCTTATGACAGGGAGAAGAAGAGACCTGCCATTGTATTTGATAAGCGCAAAGATCTGGAAAGTAATAATGAAAGGATTATGAAAAATATCTCCTCGAAGATGAATGCAAGGTTACTTTCTTCCTAATGCTGTCTGGTCATGTCAAGAACCGCAAATGAGCACCTATGAAGACAGTGATCAGTCTGCGTATAAAAATAAATAAATAATAATAACACTTTCAGCAAAAGTGAAAGTGAAAGATGGGTATTAATTAAATGAAATGTTTGTATATTTCTATCAATGACAACTCTATAAAGAGTTTAGCATGGCAATGTATATGACAATGTTAATGTATAGGCTCTTGGCGGAACAGATCTGCTACGCTGCTGCTGCTGCTGTTGTTGTTGCTGCTGCTGATATTAATTATTGCTGCTGCTGCAGAGCAAGTACAGAGACTTGCTACTGCCAATCCATACACAGACACGCTGCCGTGAGAAAGTAAGACATACTGTTGCTACACAAATGGCATACATGAAATTACCCGAAGCAGATCTATACAGGTGGAGCTGGGGAAGGTGGAGGGTTTCAGAGGAACTTTGAAAGTGTGCTGAAATCTACTATAGCAAACACTGACCAACTATTTAAATGTTGAGCAGCAACCTCATTGGCTGCAGATGCAACAGGAACCAATCAGCTTGTGCCATGTAGCTAACGATGTAATTGTCAGCAGGTTGCGTTAAGGACCATAGAGTTTCATGACGAAAGTGCTGTTAACGCATTTCAGGTAAAACATCCAACTTTCCAAAAAAATCTAGTTGATAATATAGTTTTGTAGTAGAGATTTGCTTTAGCCTCCTGGGACCCAAGAATAGACTTTTGTCCACTGTAGTGGACATTATATTTTAGTGAATTTCTCTGACATCATACATGTCACATGACACAACCTGGGTGTCCTGTAAAGAGCACATTCAGGACTTTTCAGAGATACCAAATGTTTGGAGGTTTCACCATGAAAACAACTTCTCCTTGGTCTTTAAAAATGTCTGACATTAATTTAGTGATCAAATGTAGCAGTCTTATGGAAATATGATAATATATTGTAATTATAATTTAAATTGGACTACTTTTCAAATTGTATTTCATAAAACAACATCTCAGGAAAATGTTAAGGGGTTTCAAATAAAAAAAATACTTTCTGTTACAGAACAGGGCGTTGATTTCAAACGTGTCCACTGTAGAGGACACCAGGACTTAAATCATGTTTATCAGGCATTTTGTGAGACACAACAAGTGAATATGGAAATAAATTATACATCAATATTCCTATGAAATATTAGATATTATTATTAAAATGTTGCCAATTATTACTCCAATTATTACACTTCTTTTTTCATTAAATGTTGCTCCAAGAACACATTAAGGTGCAAATTAGATACAGTTTATATATACATTGCATTGAATGGGAATATTAATTTATGGACATTTTACCCACATATTGCATAAAGTAAAATGGTGTATCGATTCATTCCGTTATTTCTTTCATAACATAGTTGAGAATCATCTTTATACAAATTTTGGTTGAAAAAATCCTGAAACCCCCAAATTTATTGGTGATTGAAAAAAAATCCCATTGTTTTTGCCTATACATATAATTTCATGTCATTTTATTTTTTAAACAACTTAGTCCTGGCATCCACTACAGAGGACATAGCATAACGTATGAATAAAATATTATTTTTCGAAAAATGTTTTTTTACCATTTGTTTATTGTGCTCTAAACAGTGTGATGACATGGAAAAAAAAAAAATTAAAAAACCTTTTTTTTTCTGGGTCCCAGGAGGATATAGTATATATATCAAATAAACCAGAATTTAATATAAATTATTTTTTTAGACACAATCTGTCTGGTTAAGCCAATTACCTTTCCAGTTGTCTTGTCTGGTTTTGCAAAGCCAAAGAAAAAGCCGCTATAGAACCGCCTCCGAGGAACACACAGTTTTTAGTTCCTGAATGAATCAGCATTTTTGAACAAATCAGTTCAATGAGTCAATGATCCACTCATGAAAATAGTCTACTGCTGCCACCTACTGGCATAACAATGTAATGCACAGTCTGCCAGTCTGTAAGGAAATGCAAACAAGCAGAGTGATACAAAGAGTGAGAAGTCTCAGTGCTGTTGGGGTCATAAGTACCTAACTAACTGTTGTATATATAAAAAATCTTAATATATATTTAAAAATATAAAAGAATCTCTAAAAAATACACAAAATGAACTCAATGAACAATGGTTAATTTTTACATAGTTGGAATGTTGGACAATTTAATGAGGTATCCAAACATTTTTAAAATGACAAAAAAAACAACAACTGAAATTGTGTGAAATTGTGGTATGTAACAAAAATAGTGATAATTTTTTACTTTCATGTCATTTAATTATTTAAACTTAATGTAAACAGAGTTTACATCCTAACTAGTTGTAATAAGTAATGTAAATTAGAGTTTTTGTCCAAACTGGAATGACATTTTTAGTTTATAATTTACATTCATGGTTTCCATGTCTGCACATTGCATTGTGTAGCCCGCTCACCATGCAATCTCATAGGACAAAAACTCCACTTCATAACTGTGCATTAAATATGATTGGCTGAGACTGTCAAGTTGTGCGATAGTTTCACATTCAATATTTTCACTGGAAACGTGTCCCATCATGCTTACTGAGGACACTGGCTAGGGCCTATTAACATTAGACCTGTAGATAAACAGAAGAAAGAGGGCAAGACATGGTAGTTGAGAATAAAACGAGTTACCTTGAGACATTCCCTCTCTCTCTCTAAGCGCTGGAACTCCTGGTGCTCCTTTTCTAAAGCCACCTCTTTTACGGTGATATCATCTTTCAGCTGTTCAGATTCTCGGTTCATGATCTTCACCTTGCGTTTCATCTCAGCATTCAGATCCTAAAAGTGAACGCAAGGAGGCGTGTGAGAGACAGACACAAAGACAGCTGGCCAGGCAGGCAGTCACACTCAAAACACACAAACGCACACATTCACAGGAAAAAAAGTGACAGAGCAGTAATGGGACATCAAGGAAAAGCTGACAACAAAGGACGGTCATTGATAGACATGAAAAATATATATTTGAGAAATCTTACACTTAACTTTTCTCACTGCAGTTTTCAAGGCTTCACTCATTTGTCTTCTAAAGACCAGTGCAGTGACAGTTACAGCGACAGAAAAGGCTTTTATATTGTTACAAAAAAATTCTATTTCAAATCAGTGTTGTCTGTCTCCCCTCAAAGAATCCTGAATAAAATATATAAATATTAAGCAGCACAACCGTTTTCAACATTGATAATAATAAGAAATGTTTCTTGAGCATCAAATCATCATATTAGAATGATTTCTGAAGGATCATGTGACACTGAAGACTGGAGTAATGATGCTAAAAATTCAGCTTTGCCATATAAGAAATAAGAAATATTATATCTAGTTATATGTGCAAATTATATCTTGCAGCATTTCTTTTTTTTTACTATATATTTGATCAAATAAAAGCAGCCTTGGTGAGCATAAGATCTTACCAACCCCAAACTTGATGCAGAACGGTTGACATATTGAAAGGCTTGTCTCTAAAAACCAGGTTTTAGTTACATCACAGAAACGAACTATGATTTGCTTTTTGATTTGGAGAGCATTTGACTGGACAAAAATCTGTATAGTACAGGATGAAACATCAATATTTTGATCATATTTCTAGAAGAAAAATACTGTAATGTGTGTATATGCTAAAGGTTCGTTTTTAGGAGCACATTAGCTCCTAAAGATTCTAGCATATAGATTAGCTTCAAAGCTAATACACATGGACTAAAAGCCTTAAGATATCAAATAACTGGTTTCATGCCTGCTATTTAAACTTCTATTCAGGCCAGAAACATTATTTTTATGTAATGCTATTCCTTTAATTAACTTGCTCAATAAAAGTCTCTTCAAACTGTTGCTCCACCATGACAGTAGAGGACCTGAAAGAGAAAACCGGCCCCACTATAGAGCTCCTTGTGGCAATGCTGAGAATGCAACTTGTGTTGCCCTATGAATTGCATTCGGACACATTTGGGAACGCATTGATGCGTGAAAATGATTTTTGCGTAGCTAGAAGCATCAGCATTCATGTACTTTTGTAGAGTTTCAAGCCTAAATCCGCACAGCAGGATAGGTTATCTGCTATTTCCTACTTCTCACACATGGGGCGGATTCCTGGACAAAGATTAATGTTCACGCCAACTTCACACATGCTTCCGTGGGGCGTATTTCCCAAAGAAGTCTTCCCATGGATCTACTGGCCTCTACGTCTGCTCTCATGTTCATTGGGAGCAGATCTATAATATAAAGGTCTACACACACACACACACACATTTTACCTTGGCCTCGATCAGGTTCTTGCTGAAGAGGTCCCTCTCTGTCCTGACATCCTCATAGAGATTCTGTTGCTGCTTCAGTTTCGTTTCAGCTTCTGCGATTCTCTTCTCATGCTCAAATATCTGTATCTCCTTCAGTTTATTGTCCTCCATATTCTCAAAAACCTGTAAAGACAGACAAAGACAGTGGGGTTAGTCTGAAGATCTGTTTAAAACCTAGTGAGTTGTCTGTTGTCTACTGTCTACATACAGTAGTATTCTAAAAAATCGAGATGTAATATGAAATAATGTTTATTTTTTTCTTCAATACATATTGTTTTTACTGAAGAACATATTGTTCTGTAAGCTTTTTGGAATCACAAAATAAATTGTGGCTAGTAAATATACCTATTATCAACACTCCTAGTTCCTAATAATAAATTATAGTTAATGTATGTTATAGGAGTTATTCGAATATTGTGTTGGACAGTGGGGGGGTTGAGTCAAAAAGATTGAGAACCACTGATTTAGATTGAATATCTTGAAAGTAAATTAGATAATTGCAATGAATTTTGGGATTACCTTGTCCATGAAGGATAAGTGTGATACCCCCATAGATTTTGTACAAAACAGGGTATAATGCAAAGCAACATCATTTTGTTACCTGCTGTTTCTGCCAGAATTCTGGAACTGACTTTATGTTATTCATTGAGAGGTTATGCAACCCTGCACTGATGAAAATTCAGACTCAGGATTGCCTTTACCCTTTTCCCAACCTTGTCATGTTTTGATTTCCTATCTTTAACTCAGATACATCCACATTAGGAGAAGTTTAGAGAACCAAACAAACAACTTGCCTTCATTGAATTTCACTGCGGTTTGAATAGTTGCCAATCCATGTTAACCTTTTCACTTGTGCATTTAGCAAAGCACAAAGTACACAGTTTCAAAGGAGTTCAGTGGAGTGAGCACATGTTTTATGGATGCAAGGGATTTTTAGACTAAATTGAAAGCAGAATGTGTCCAAGGCTATGCCATTCAAACTCACATGTGCTATATTCAGGGTTAAATTCCTCAATTTGAGACAATCTGACAACAGCCTTCAGACATATATGCCAAACACATTGTGTTTCTAGAGATAAAGAAGGGTGCATGTGTCAGGCGAACCCACAGGTTGCAAACACTCAGCCCTTCTGCAAATAGTATGTATATTATCAACCAAAGCGTGATAAAATAACGCCAGTCACTGTAAATTCAACAACTCGCAATTCATAGTCAGCTCCAGGGCCTTATAAATCAAACTTGGGAACACCATAGAGTTTTTCCATCATCTCCTCAATAAATCTTGCTAAATTCACTGATCTAAACCTGGCAAATGTCTTTTTTTTTTTTTTATTCCCTTAAATGTCATCCTATAGGACAACAAATAATAAAGTGATCAGCTTTGTCCACTGGGTGATTTTGTGGAGCAAAATCCACAAGCAGAGGCATCAATCACGTCAGATGTCAAACAATCTAAAAAGTGAATAGAGGAAATTGCGTTCCAGCTGCCGGATTCACGAAACATTATTATGAACCAATTTCTTCTTCTTAACTTATTATTTAAGAATAAAATTATGAATAGTTTGTGTTCTCAAAAACCATGGTGGACAGTAACAAAGTATTTTTTACTTTGGGAAACTTTAACTTCACTACATTCCAAAACATAATATTGTACTTTTTACTCCACTACATTTAATAATAACATATCACTCCTCGTTATTTTGAACTGAAGAATGACGTGATAGCGGTGTCCGATTCGTGAACGAGCTTAGTCTTTCCATTTAACCCGTTAAATCGGCTTGCAAATTGCACTGAATGGTTAATTTGTGAATTGGACCAATCTGTTCTTGAGTCAACAACTCACTGATTCAAATGGTCCAATCAGAGCCAGTCTCCAGTTAACAATTCACTGTTTGTCTGACTCAAAATGAGCCAAGAAAGGGAGATCCTCCGAGCTTGAGTGCACGCACACTCTAAATTAATTTATGAATTTATTGGGTTGTTTCAAATATATTAAGCATTACAACACATCGCCAAGTGCTGAACTCCCTGTTACAAGCCAGTCACCGACAAAAACAGTTTTTATCAAGTAATTTATCAAGAATTGCACTTAGGAACATTCTGACAAAGTTGAATGTTGTCAAAATGTTGTAACTTTTTTTAGAACCATCTTTACATACACGTCTAGTACATGAAAGCATGTGTCCTCTTCTATAGAAAGAAGGATTTCAGAATATATTCCATAATCTATGTGCTCAAATGCCTCACCTCATTACATAGCTTCACTTTACTGCTCATTTAAGATCCTGAAAATATGTACATATATACTCTCTCATGCTCTCATTATTTAAAGATCCATCATTTAGTCTTATTCAGTCTTATTATTTAGGAGTAAAGGACAATCACCCTTAATGGTTTTCTATAAATAACATGCCTCTAATGATGGTGGAACATTGGTAAAATGTAATGAGACAGTCTGGAGGAGGTTTGTGCTGGCCTTACAAACTGAACACCTACAGATTTGTGTTGAAATTAACTTTAAATCTGTAGTAAATCTTAAATTAAATCTTAAATCAGTCAACAGCTGTTTACATAACTGTGTAATACAATGCTGGTGTGTGAAGGAGGCAACAGATAATGGTGTAAATAAATGTTTAATATCACTCTGCGTTTATGGATTGTCTCAAAAACTTCTGTGCCAAGATGGCACATTTCAACTCTGAATGGGAATGCTAACGAATAGCTTTCCTCGGGCATTATAGACCTACTTGTTTTGAACCATATTTCTTATTTCTAAATCAGGAGAATTTTTATTCTCTGCAAAGTACTACAGTGTGGAGTCAGATCTCAGGAGGCAATCTCAAAACCATCAGCTAAGAGCTTTTTCAACACGCGGCCTAACTAATGCTTACGGCTGAACATTTTTTACCTGGAATTAGATTATTAACTTTTCACACACAAAAAAAAAGTCTCTCTGAAAGAAATCAAATGTTAGCAATGCTGAATACATGAAAGCGGTGTTGTGTGTCTTAAATAGCCTCTGGTTCCAAGGAAACTGTGAAAACTGTTCCAAAATAAACACCCTCTGCAGTGCAACCATCATGCTCGCACTGTTTGCGTGTGTAAGACAGTATAATTTGAGCTATATAAAGATGCTGTGCATCCAGTATGTATCCTCAGTTAAGGGGTTAAAGGACAGTTAACATTCCGAAATATAATCGATTTCACGATTTGACTCAACTAACAATATCAAACTGAACTGAGCTGAATAATCACACTACTGTCTTCTATAGAGCTGCTTTAGCTGAATTGAACTCATTTAATAATTGATGAACTATGCAACATTGGCACTCTTATTGAACTAAATTGAATCCACATTGAACTGACATGAGTAGAGCCCTGCATTTCAGCCCGAGCCCGACGGGCCCCGACTTTTTCACGGCCCTAGGGCCGGGCTTCGGGCCAATTTTCACGTCATAGTTCACATGCGGGCCGGGCCTCGGGCCTTTTTTGGGTTATCCTTCTTTTTATATTTTTAGACATTAATTAAAAAAATATGAGAAGTTGACGTCGACGATAGAAAAACAAACATAGACATTTCATAACCTCATAACTTTCATAATCTTATAATTACACTGACACATGATTGACATGACAGTTTCACGCACGCACACACACACACAGAAGGTTTCCCGTCAGCGCAACCCACGATTCACCTCATGTGCAAATAATGGAGAATATTAAGAGAAAAATCGCAGCAGCGAACGTGTCTTCAGCGCAGCGGGAAGAGTGATAGAAGAGAGGAGGACTGGGTTAAAACCTTCCACTGTGGATGCTATTCTTTTACTCCACGATGCTCTGTAAGAGACTGTTCTAACTTTTCGTTTGATTGGACTTTATTTTCGTTTAACTGTTGGAAACTACTGGAAAAAAAGAAAGGCCATGTTCTGTGGTGCATTTTTTAGGTAAGATAACCTGCAAGTTTGTTTTTGATTTATTTTATTTAATTTGTTTAGATTGTAGGCTATTGCTCATTTAGTTTGCGAACGCTGTTGCGAGCAGCCTGAGCCTGCATCAGTATTTCAAAAAAAAATTGTTTTACTCACTGTGGTTTAATAAATAAACATTAAACTTAACTGTCTGTGTGATATGCTTGAAGTGTTTTATATTTATGGATTGTATTGTAGCCAAGTGAAGTATTAGCGTTGATTTGAGAGGCTAAATTGATCAAACATGTTTTACTCGCTGTCGGCTCGGCTGCTTGGTCGTCATTTAAAAAAAAATGCTCAAAACATTTGTCTTAATTAACTTAATAAAGAAATGAAAAGAAAAGAACATAACTAACAAAACGGACCTATTTTAACGGCTGCAAATAGGGCAGGCTGCCGCTGTGAAAAAAAAAAAAAAAAAACGGCCTCGGGTCGATAATTCTGATGAGCTGTCGGACACGGGTCGGGCTGGGGCCTGAGCGTCTCGGGCCAGGGCCGGGCTCTGGCTTAGATTTGAGGCCCGTGCAGGGCTCTAGACATGAGCTGAATAATGATACATTCATCTTCTGTTGAGCTGTGTTATTGCTGCATTGAATTTGTTTCATAATTGATGAAATTTGCAACATCAATAACGCCACTAAACTGAATTGAGTCAGCAATGAACTAAACTGAGCTGAATAACGGCACTATTGTCTTCTGTAGAGCTGCTTTATAGCTGAATTGAACTCATCAATTGATGAACTTTGCAACATCAACCATGTCACTGAACTGAATTGAATTGAATCAGCATTGAACTGAATTGAGCTGAATAACGGCACTATTGTCTTCTGTAGAGCTCATTTATAGGTGAATTGAACTCATTAATTGTACTTTGCATCAACAATGTCACTGAACTGAATTGAATTGAATCAGCATTGAACTAAACTGAGCTGAATAACGGCACTATTGTCTTCTGTAGATCTCCTTTATAGGTGAATTGAACTCATTAATTGAACTTTGCAACAACATCACTGAACTGAATTGAATTGAATCAGCATTGAACTAAACTGAGCTGAATAACAGCACTATTGTCTTCTGTAGAGCTCATTTATAGGTGAATTGAACTCATTAACTGATGAACTTTGCAACATCAACAATGTCACTGAACTGTATTGAATCAGCATTAAACTTAACTGAGCCGAATAACAGCACTATTGTCTTCTGTAGAGCTGCTTTATAGGTGAATTGAACTCATTAACTGATGAACTTTGCAACATTGACACTCTGATTGTACTAAATTGAATCAACATTGGACTACATTGAGCTAAATAATGACAGCTGTCTTCTTTAGAAAGTATTTGAAGTCTTTTCATAATTGGTGAATTTTGTTTATTTCTGTGAAGCTGCTTTGAAACAATCTGTATTGTATAAAACACTATAGAAATAAATGTGACCAGTAGACGATATGTAAATGTGTGTGTGTGTATATATACTGTATATGCAAAAATTAACAGTAGGTTTGGAATGTGCAGGTGGAAATCCTGGCAATATTTTACAGTGTAGATCTTCAAAGGCACTGATGCACCTAGTTTACACAGAAACAGGAACACCATTATATGGAATATATTATGTCTAGTCTTATCTGTCTGAGACAGAAAGAGAGTTAGAGGATGTGCCTGGAGCTGAATGTAAACCTGAATCTTGCTGTTCATGGTGCAGTGCACTTACCCAACATAAAACCTGAGAAAACAAATGTCAGGGCAAATGCCAGGATGCTAGAGGGTGTGTCAACACCAAAAAGGATAGATTTTTCATGGACTACTGTTCAAGACAGATTTTATTTTAGCACAAACGTATTTAACGACCACATAATAGTCTGTAATTATAATTACCACCGCTTTCTGGTAAAAAAAAAAAAAAAAAAAAGTTTTAATCATAAGACCTGGCAATTTGAAAAGAATAACTTGTTAGCAGGAGAAAACTTATTATATAACACTATTTGGTCAATCAATCATCTTAAAATACCTATTTTTTGCATTTAATTAATTACTACAGGTACTTTTATAATTAAATGAATGATGCATTAACTGAGAATTGCAGGTAATTTTCTTATGTTACCTTATAAGATATAATAAAAGGTAATGCTGAGATAAAGAAGCAGACTTCAGAGTTGATTTACAGGAATAGTTCACCCTCAAATAATAATGCTGTCATCATTTACTCACCCTGATGTTGTTCCAAACCTGAATGACTTTCTTTCTTCCATAGAACACAAAAGGAGTTGTTAAGCAGAATGTTCACACTGGACAGCATACAGTAATTATGTTAATCATACACTCTTAGAGAAAAAAAGGTTCAGTAGGGTTCTATGTAGAACCATAGGGTTCTTGACTGAATTTTTAAGAGCAATTTATTCCAAAAAACTGCCAAAATTTGCCAGAATTTCTAGTGATAAAGTATGTTTACACGCTGTTTAATTACAAAATATTAAAATAAAATTAATTAATTAAAACTAAAGCCTTACAATGATCCTGATGGGAACACCTTAAAGGTTCTATATAGCTCCATACACACTGTAAAGTTTCAGGAATGACTACCGCATTTAAATCGAGAGTGAATCCCCTAAATTATCGTTCTATATGTACAGAACACGCGATGATTCAGGAACTGCGATGATTGACAGCGTGGTAACCACAGCAACTTTCCAGTGTCTTGTGTGTTTGTTATCCGTTATTTTGACCAAAGTAATATTACAGCGACACAAGACTCATTACTTTCTGTTCTGCGATTTTAACTAAAGTACCATCAACCATCAAGTGTGTTGTGTTTGTAAGGCTGCTTTGTAGAGCGCGCACTTGAAGTGTTGCCTTGTCCACTTATTATAAGCGTTTTTGGGCTTGTTGTTCAACCAGACAGTTGATGGTAGCCATTGACTTCCATAGTAATTTTTTTTTTCCAACTATAATAGTCAATGGCTACCATCAACTGTCTGGTTACCAACATTATTGAAAATATCTTCTTTTGTGTTCAACAGAAGAAGAAACTAATACAGCTTTGGAACAACTTGAGGGTGAGTAAATGATGACAAAATGTCATTTTTGGTGAACTATCCCTTTAAATCATAAAATGATCCTGGAGTTAATAAAGTTGGCAGGTGGAGGTCAACATACTTTGGTCTTATTTTCAATATATAAAGCATTTGGATTTTTCTCAGTTTATTATGGGCTTGTTCTTGTTCACTTTTTTTGTTTTTTTTTCTAGAAAGATTTAGCCACACAAATTAGTCAAGGCTCGTAATTCTTTCCCTGTCCTTTTCTTCGGCACACATACAAAAGAAAGACATCTCTGACGCTTTTTTAAATTCGTAATTAACAACTACTAGTTGTTCGGTTCGATTCTGTACACACTTTTGTAATTCAGTTGTAGAATGCTGTGTGTGTACAGAACAGGATTAAACTCTAAAAGGTGAACTGACAACCAAATTTAGCTGCGGTGTGTATGTGGCCTTTATGAAGCGTCTAACATAACCCTTTAAGATTCTATATAAAAACTTTTCTATATAAAGTTTACAGTATTTCATTTTTGGGTGATTGTCAATTTATGAAATGAAGCTTAATGGCCATATAGAGCAGGTTGAAGATCAGTCTTAATTAAACCGGTTCTCTAATTATCTTATTCATTGCACTCTTGACTCAACTTGATAGTTGCCTGCCTATTATAAACAAGTTTGCCCATAAGTGCCTAAACGTCACTGCCTTGAATTGTGTAAAGAGCGGCACACACGCATATGCACGGTTGCGATAGCAACAGTATTATAAAGTCATTAGTAAGACGACTCACACAAGCACACTGATTGAAGTACTACAGAATGAAGAAATGCCTTCAGGGATTACAAGAGGAAAACAACAGACTCTCAACTCTCACCAACTCTTAGAAAGTAAAAGATTTTAAGAAAAAGAAATGTGGAGAGATTTAGATTTTTTTTTTTTTTTTTTTTCACTCTTAGGCCTGAAATATACTGTATGAATGTGAACATTTTAAGCTGTGCAAGTTAGATTTCATGTTTTGAAATGGGTTCAAATTCAATTCGCATTTCAGTGCATTGATGTGTTGCATTTTTGGTACTGCCACAAGGGACACAAGCTGTTTTCTTCTATACCTGATGTTCTATTTCCATAGTTTTAGAGACTCTTGCTGAGTTAGTTAAAGCTAGTTGTAAAGCTAGCTACCTGTATGGCACAGACATTTGAAGGTTACTCCATTCCTCCATTGAGGTGTGTTACTGCCACATTAACACAAGTATTGCATGTCCGTGTTTACATCCGTCAACTGTCATTCTGACTGTCATCAGACAAACGGAGTTACGGTTCGGTGATATTCCACTCAGAGAGGAAAGTACACGGATACGTTTTTTTGGTATTTCTAGGCGTTGTATTTCATGTCACATTTTTGGCAATCTCAATTTCTCATAGCTAATGGAGTCTCATGAACGTGCACATCGTGCAGAGAAGACCAACGGCCAACGGCAGAATTTCGTTAAATAATAACAGTTTCGTTTTGTTTTTCCACTCAACCCTATCCTATACCCCCAGAACACTTGGAATATACTGCATGTGTCGCATGAGATCATTCTGTGATATTTTTGCGTCTTTTTTAAAAAGCTTGACGCTGGTCGCTATTCACTACCACTATATGGACAGGGCTAGCAGGACATTTAAAAAAAAATATCCTTTTGTGGTCCATAAAAGAAAGGCATATGGCATTAGAACAACACCAGGGTGAGTAGATGATCACTTAAAGTCCCCCTGTAGTCAATCATTTTATCCCTTAAAACTCACCTTTGATCACCAAAATTACATATTTAAAGGTTTTTTCCACTGAAAAAAAAATATTTCATACCTTAAAATAACTTGAATGTAACTCTACACCCTTGTCTCCTTTAGCATAAGTGGTTCTATGAATATGCAAATTAGCCACGCCCCCACTCATTCACACCAGCTCAGAAATCCACTTGTTGATGATCACACATTGACCTGATTGGTTACAAGCAGGATTTGAAATGAACACCCGCCAACCCGCCAGATGCGAGTAAAAATCAACTGTGGCGGGTAACGCTGTCAAATCACTAGCCAATTTGGCGTGTTACTTTTAATGTTTACTCACTTTGCTGGGAAAGTTTGTGAAAGCTAAATCTGCGCAAATACTCAACTCGTGAGTCATCATGATATATTAAAAACAGATACTGCGCAGAATATGCGCATTTCTGGCTTACATGAACACACATGTCGCTAAGCAACAAATAACGGCGCGCTTATTAATTTGCATTGAAGCAATAGCGAAGATTAAAAAGCATTTGGTTAACAGGATAACATTGTAATTTTCCAACATCCTAAATGTTCATTGTACTGTATTGATCTGTCCACCTAAAACACATTTTGGGTGAAAAGGATGAGGATGAAAGAGGAACAGAGGAGATGGATGCTGGATGACAGGATTTTGTTTGAAAAATAAATGAATGTATGAAATCCAAATATATATATATATATATATACAGTATATATATATATATATATATATATATATATATATATATATATATATATATATATATATATATATTAGGGCTGTGCTCAGAATATCGATACAACGATACATCGTCATGAACTCCTGACGATGCGCGTATCGATACAGCAGCTTCCGTATCGATACTGTTGTGCTTAAGTAGCCAAATCAGGGCTCGAATTTCGGCGCGGGTATTGCGCATAATTTTAATCATTCCTGCACTTTAGCATGTAGATTGTATGAGTAAATTAATCCACACAGACTATACAATCAGATCAGTCAATTTAAAACTTCACAAAGAGCGTGAAGCCTTGTTTGTACTTTCGCCTGGCTCCGCAGCGCGAGTCTCCACTGCCTGCACGCGCACCTCCCCAAACGGACGAGGCGTTTATACTCGACGCGCTCACAAACAGATTGCGAGTAACAAAAGTTATTTTTCGCGGATTATATCACTTTAACAAACAAAAACACGCGAAATTATGTCAAACATTTCGGTCTTGTTGAGTATCCGCTAAACACAGTCGGTTATGTCTTCAGCATAAACGCATGATGGGACAGTATAATGAAATCAGGATCCGTGCACTAGCTCTTAAAGGGACAGAAGCCATATGTGTCTGTCATTTAATATTGTTGTCAAAACAACAAAAGATAGTTTTAATTTGAAGAATTTGGATTAATAGCATATGTATTTAATTTAATCAGGACTAAAATACTACTGTTTTATTTTGCATTTGATTACTTTATTCAGTTTCTAGTATTTCTGAATACTAGTGCTAGACCTTTTCAAAAAGTTTTCTCTTTATTGGTAGGCTATCTTTATTCTATTGTATTTATTTGCGCTACTGAAGGAACTACTTTATTTGCGCTACTTTTTTGTGACAAGTTTTTTATTTCATTTAACTCTTCGTTTTTTATGACAAAAACTAAATGGTTTTTCAGTGATCACAACTGTTATAACACTGGTTATAAAATAAACATATATTACTGTTACTAAACTCTGAAATTCCAAATTGATCCATATCGTGATACGTATCGTATCGTGGCTTTAGTATCGTGATGCGTATCGTATCGTGACATTGTTGGTGATACACAGCCCTAATATATATATATATATATATATATATATATATATATATATATATATATATATATATATACACAGCCTGTGACGTAGTCTGATTAAAATTTGTTTGTTTTTTGTTTTTTTGGCTAGTAGAAGTTCTGATTGGCCAGTAACTTAAAAATTAAGTAGCCAAATTGGCTGGTGAGAGAAAAAGTTAATTTCAAACCCTGGTTACAAGGTAGTTTGTGACGTCAGAAACACCAGCGATTTCAAACCGTGTTTTTGAGACTGTCTTTGGTTCAATGCAGTTTTAAGGAGAAAATACTCAGCAATGGTGTTGACTTATGAGTTTGCACATGGTTTGTCTTAAAGGACAAGTTCGGTATTTTACACTTAAAGCCCTGTTTACAGATCGTTTCTGATGAAATAGAACGGTTAAGATTAAAATTTGGTCACATGCTGCTGTCCCGAGAATTTTAGGTTTATTTCGCTTTCCCCCCCACCTACAGAATGGCAGCCTATGGGCACTGGAACAATCCTTCATAAAACGCATGAAACTTTCGTTTACAAAGACATGAAACTCACCGAGTGGTCAGGGGTGTTCACTGGTATGTTCACTCAAAAATCGCTGCAAAAGATGCTTTCCAACAGGTGTTTTACCATTCGTTGTAAAACTGTGGACCTATTTTTCCAAACGTCTCACACCCGTAGATTCTTCCGTTGAGAGCTTGAATAATAAACACTCCAGCCCAGTTGGTGGCGATAATGCACCTTTGCCAATTGCAAGCAAACCACTGGCATTTAATTGAATACACAGAAGAAGCAGAAGAAGAAGCGGCGGAGTAATACCGTACTGCACACAGCCCATCCAATTCAAGTCAATGGAGTTGGACAAAAACTACGATAAAACCTGTTGGAAAGCATCTTTTGCAGCGATTTTTGTGTGAGCATATCAGTGAACACCCCTGACCACTCGGTGAGTTTCACGTCTTTGTAATCGAAAGTTTAATGCGTTTTAGGAAGGATTGTTCCAGTGCCCATAGGCTGCCATTCTGTAGGTGGGGGGGAGAAGCGAAATAAACCTAAAATTCTCGGGACAGCAGCATGTGTCCACATTTTTATCTCAACCATTCTATTTCATCAGAAACGATCTGTAAACAGGGCTTTAAGTGTAAAATACCGAACTTGTCCTTTAAAGCGTATTAAAACACCACATAGACATATAAACAACATTAAAAGCTTGATTTTCACCACAGGGGGACTTTAATTTTCCTTTTAGGGTGAACTATCCCTTTAAAATCATTTCATTATGATAAAAATTAACTTCAAGTTGACATTCTCACTCCCTCAATGAGCAATGGCTAAAGCCAGATCACTGTACGATTTTGACCACAATTTGGCCTTCTTAAACCAAATTTGACCTCAGATGAAATTGAGGCACAGTCCCGCAGAGTGACTCTCCTACAACAACCGTTAAATCAAAAACCAATAGGAGCGCAGAACCCGATGACACAATCAGTGCAACAACAAAAACCACCACTTGCTCCACACAGATCATCTTGGGTTTTTTTCAAGACAAGCCATGATCAAAATGAATGCTACAGATTGTTTTTGTTTGCAGGCCACCATTTTAATCCCGCATGTAAATGCAGCTCGCCATCAGCGAACATGTCACGGATTGATGATGCAAAACTCTGGATAAGTCTTCATGCAAGCGTCCATTTCTGACATTAATGGCCACTGAGATCCCACTGTGTGACATAGCTTACTGTGACAAGCAACAATCGTAAAGGCCTATTATAAATCTTACAGTGTGCACCCGGCTTAAATTTAGTGTGTGTGTGTGTGTGTGTGTGTGTGTGTGTGTGTGTGTGTGTGTGTGTGTGTGTGTGTGTGTGTGTGTGTGTGTTCAAACATGCTTTACCTTCTTTTTGAGCTCACTGGCCTCGTTTATGTAGCGATCCCTCTCTTTCTCCAGCTGGAAGATGATCTTTCGTTGTTTCTGGGCTTCGTCCCTGTAGTTTAAAATCTCTTGTTCCAGAGTCTTCATTGACTGTTCGTGTAGCTTAACAATGTTCTGTTGTTTGTCTGTTTCATTTGACGCCTTGATCACATTCTGGGGAAAATATGCACATACACATGCAAGAGGTTACACAAAAGATCACTTTGTAAATATACTTAGCAAGAGTGACTCAAGATTTTCACAAAACAGGCTTAAAAAAACGAGCTTGAGAATAGGAGGATTTTACTCTGTGATGTATTGCTGTTCAATAGATCAAAGAAGCGATTCTCTAAGGTAAGCTGATATCAAAAGCTATGTTTGTTTGCCACAGTGTGTGCATTTGTGAGACAGAGTGTCTCCTGTGCAATTAAATATGAATATCCTGTTATCTTCATACGCACAATAGCAATGCAATATTCAGCACATCAGCAAAAACATCATGCACATTCTCTTGTTTTCTGAAATCCATCTGTGCATCATAACAGCGTGGGGAAGCTATGAGAACTATGAAACTGCAGAACTGCAGCAGAAAATTAGCCATGAGGAGGAAAAAATAAACCTCAAAGACTCGCATAAAAGCTAACCTGGCATTAAGAGTTGTCTCAGGTGATCCGAAGCACGTCCAAAACGCAGACCCGGCGTCATGCGATGATCTCAATCCCCCTCCCCCTTCCATTTTACACAGTAACAATGTTTTTGGGGTCTACTAGAATAGGTTTTCATGCTTCAATGTTCAAAAAGCACATTTTATAATTGTTGCAACACCTCTCTTTCCAGTCTGTCAGTAACACTCTGTTTAGTTTCGATCTCTATAAAGCGCAACGTGCTGATTGGTCAGCTGAATCGGTGTGTTGTGATTGGTCAATCACTTCAAGTGTGTTTCAGAAATGTCACGCACCTTACCATAACCGTGAGTTTCAACACACTACTAAAACAACTCAACCAGGCCTCACCAACTTTTTTTGCGTATGCCTTGGGAAGGGAATTATTTATATGAGGAATATTGCGATGTGTTCCTTTCAAGGAAGAAAACTACAATGGAGGCATTTCAGGGAGTTCAGAAACAGTGCGCACTGATATAGAGAATAACTCCCTTTGCAGTGACTTTGTGCTTTGTAACTTTGCAGACCTTTTTCATGATCAAACAGCCACATTACACACTAAAGAAAGTTGAAAATGTAAAAAAGCATAATAGGTCCTCTTTAAAATGAAATATTAAAAAATCAACTGACAGGCCTAGAAGAACAATGTTTTGTCTTTTAATGTGTTCCTTATGGGTGGTTTCATACGTTTTAATATAGTTGTGAGGTCATTTATAGAAGTAAATTAGAAACACGTGTCCACACACACCTTATTAAGGATGGCCCTCTCCCGCACCAGTTCATCTATAGCCTTCTTGTCCATATCCCTCTGATTTTTTGAGGCCTCCATTTCTAAGAAAAAGAGAAAAAAGGCACTTATTGTTATTTAATATTTTATATTCTTTCAAAGCCAGTGGGATATAGCGCTAATTGTTACTTTTCTTTTTGAAAGGCTTTTCGCTAATAGGGTTGTTTTCAGAAGCACTTTCCACAGTCTGTGAAGGACCAACGTAAAATAATTACACAATTCAAAAAGCCCATTATACAGCTGCAGGCGGAAGGAGGTAGAAAAGAGAACTGGGACATGCAAAGACAGAAAGAAAGAGTGAGAATCAGCGAAACAGGAGAATGGAACTGTGCCGTGTCTCGGCCGTCAGCGAAGAGGCTCGCATGAGTGGACAATGTAGGACTGCACTGTCATGTGAAATGGCTATTCCATGTTCTATCCTCTGATGACCCTGCCTCCCTCGCTCTTCGGACGGCCAGCTCACTGACCCCGCTGTCACAGCCCATCTCATCAATCATCCAGCCAACCCTGATTAAGATGACAACATCCATCACTGTGGAATCTCCGATTAAGATGACAACAGGGCTCTGCCTCCATCCATCAAGCGCCAAACACCCTCCATCCCAACCGTCCAATCAGAGCTTGGAGACTTTCACTAATATGAGGTATCTTTATAAATTACTGGCTTGATGACAAGTCTGATCATTTGTCAAACTGCCCAGATTTGATCAAGGACACTAAGAAAAATTAATTGCACATTTTGTTTTTGTCGCTCCATGAAAATTCCGCGCATACTTATGCTCCTCCATTTGGAGATGTTCTGTAATTTCAAAGAATACAGCATGTTAGATATGTTCCAAAATGTTCTGATAGGATCACAGGGAAAAAAAATTGCTAAATGAAAACATTTAAAAGTAACATCATTCTATAGCTAATGTAAAAGAGTAATTCTACTGTATTTCGGTACAAATTTGTCTCATTTGTTAAAATAGGAGGATGACAGCATCAATGGGTTGCATGAAATGTCCTCACCCTTAAAAAAAGAACACAACTATGTAAATGAAAAATAAAAAGACTATGTTAAATATGGGTTCAGTTTTAAAGATTTGTTTTTGTGTTTGTAGTGAATTATCAGCTGCCAAAAGCATGAAACCAACACAATTC
The DNA here is from genome assembly GCF_949319135.1 of Squalius cephalus. Lineage (NCBI taxonomy): Eukaryota > Metazoa > Chordata > Actinopteri > Cypriniformes > Leuciscidae > Squalius > Squalius cephalus. Next base: position 21,420,621 of record NC_137123.1, read on the forward strand.
AAGAGATATTGAAAAATGTTGTATTTAATGTTTCTATTCAGACTATGCTATGTTAATAATTTAACTATTATTTATTTAAATAATTTAAGTGTTAGTATTTTTTAATTATTTATATTATATAAATTATATCTATAAAAATGTCATTGCTTTTATACATTTTATTGTTAATCATTTATTGTTGGTTCTATTTAGTTCATGATATTGTTATTAAATATTATTAAATTATTTCATTTACATTACTTTTTGTTAACTTTTGAACACTCTTAGAAGAAAAGAGTCTGTAAAAACAGTCTGTATTTACTTCCTGTTTTCGGTCGAAGTCCACAGTAGTCGATTGTCGAACTGAACTCGTGAACTCGACAATCGACTACTGTGGACTTCGACCGAAAACAGGATGTAAATACAGGTATGTGCGCTGGCTGAATTAACATCACTTTTATTCATATCTTTCACATCTACTGCTGTCAGATTCACCGTGTTCACTCTGAAGGAATCACTCACATGGCTGGGCACTTTAATGACACATCAAGGATGTTAAGAGGCTAAAAGCAGGTTTAAAACTTGCCCCTTTGAAGTCAACAGGGTGCAAATTTTAAAAAGAGGATAACACGGTGTAGGCAACACCGATTTTTGTCGTTGTTCTCTGTACTGACAGCACTCCACATTTACAAAAAAATGAGCTCAATGTTAAAATTGACCGGAGTTCTCCTTTAAGCTTTTTAAACTTGAATAATTAAACAGCTCTTAGACATACTTATCACCAGAAAAAAATAAACCTGTGAAACATTAAAGTATTACTATAGGTAATCATTTAAGATATTGCTCGTTTTAGAATTTTTGAGTGATGATCAAAAATTCTGGTACTGTGCTGAATCACCACTTGATGTCCAATATAAAATCTGAGTTCTGAATCAAAACCAGCTGTGTAGATTCACTGTGTACAGTGGTTTTACATAAACACAGTGTTTCTGGCCAGAGAACATTATAAAACAGCCAAATAACTTTAACTGAATGGTCACATTCACATACTCATGTTATAGGCATACACATTTCCATCTTACTATATTCAACAATTATTTCAAAAAAGTACAAAGAATGGCACAAGGAAGGTCTTTTGTGTTGCAATTGTTCAACTCACAACCTACTCAAAGCTCTCTGGATTACAGGTCAGATGGTCAACAACTAATGAGACTGATGGAAGTGTCCGTCTACATTGGCCCTAGGGTCTCTCTGAGCAGTGCAGCATGTGGTATGAAGGTAAGATACTGCCAGTGCTTTGATCCAAAGTGACAAACTTTACAGGAACAGTCCTTCTAGAGCAACAAACAAAGTACTGTATTCAGTGGTGACTGGTGACAGGCTCAACCTGCAGCCTTCTGGTTACTAGCCCAGATCTTTACCACTATATCTACCTCATCAGACACTTGGAGCTGACACCAGCCTTTATTTCATAGAGTCTCCTGATAAATCTATCTTCACATGCTCAGCTGGGATGGACAGACCATGAGTATCATTAGGGTAATGGATGCTGGTGTTGGTGAGAGGTCATATAGTGCCTGGAAGAAGAACGATGTGAGCAGGTGTGGAGGGTGGAGGGTGGAGGTTGGAGGGTGGGGGGAGCAAGAGATGAAAGACCAAAGGACTGGAGTCCAAAGAACAGTTTCAGATCATACGTCATTCACTGCAGGAACTCGTCTCGGATATTAACACACAATCCTGCCTCAAAATGAGGACTTTCAGTAGACAAAACATTTACGCTGGATATCTTTTAAACATAAGCACATGGATCTCTAGAAACATGAAAACTCATAGTTTAGACTAGGCCGGACAACACAAACTGAAAACAAAACAAACACAGTCCACATGGAAAGTGTATGGCCAAATCTCTTAAAAAAGGGAAATCCCCCGGTCCTGATGGAATTCCCCCGGAGCTCTACCTGGCTGTTTGGGATGTTGTTGGGCCCTTAATCTTGAATTCTATGAATTATGCTATGAAACATGGTATGCTTCATAGGGAACAGAACATAGCGCTTATCATTTTGTTACATAAGAAAAATAAAGATCCATTGAATTTTTCTAGTTACCGTCCAATATCTTTAATTAATAGTGATGTCAAAATTTTGGCAAAAGCCTTGGTTTCCCGGATTGAGCCCTTCATGGATACTTTGATTCATTTTGACCAAACTGGATTTCTTAGAGGGCGGCTGGCCGCAGACAATATGCGACGTTTATTGCACATCATTGAACATTCTCACACATATACTGACACTTGCGCAGTTTTTTCCCTTGACGCACCCAAAGCTTTTGACAGACTTGAGTGGGACTTTCTATGGACAGTACTGGAACATTTTGGTTTCGGTCCTAAATTCATATATGCCATTCAAACTCTTTATAGTAACCCAACAGCTTCTATTTCAACAGGCACTTATCAGTCTCTACCCTTTCCATTACAGAGGGGTTGTCGTCAAGGCTGTCCCCTATCACCACTTCTTTTTGCACTTTCACTTGAACCCTTAGCCCAAGCTCTCAGACAAAGCCAAGTTATTGCACCGATTACTTTACTTGGTTCTCAGCATTATATATCGTTGTATGCGGATGACATCATTTTGTACCTTTCAGACTTAAAAAATTCTATACCTAATGTCTTAAAGTTATTCCACCACTTCAGCAGCATGTCTGGATACATGATAAATTGAGATAAATCCTCCTTAATGGCCCTTAACAATATCCCTCACCACATTTCCCTTCCTAACAATATTGTGTTCACTAAATCATTCATATACCTAGGAATCAAAATAACGGATTCTCTGTCAAGAATCATCCAATTAAATTTCAGTGAATTCAGCCAGAAAATAAAACTTGATCTTCAAAGATGGACTAACCTTCAGATCTCAATGCAAGCCAGAATCAGTACAGTCAAGATGAATATTCTACCACGCCTGAACTTCTTGTTCTTTATGATCCCATTCACACCACCTCCCAAATATTTTAAAGAGTTAAACTCTGCAGTATCTAGATTTGTTTGGAACGGCAGACAACCCAGAATAAGTTTTTCTGTTTTGCGGCGCACAAAATTAGAAGGTGGCCTTGCCCTCCCTAATTTTCAGATTTATCACTGGGCATTCCAGATTAGAGCTATGCGAACATGGATGGATAAAGACAGTAAAGTGCCATGGAGAAGCATAGAATCAGCTATTGTACATCCCCATAGACTTCAAGATCTGCCCTTCACAGGTATAGGACGTCGCAACTCGCACCATAAATTTGGTAATGTTATTTCATCCACTTTAGCTGCATGGTACAGTGCTGAAAAAGCAATAGGCCATTCAAAGAAATTCTCTCAGCAATCTCCTCTATGGAACAATGCTCACTTCTTATCTGATCAACAACCTTTTGTTTACCCTTTGTAGTCATCTAAAGGGGTTTTTACTTTTTCCAATATTTTTGATGGGACTGGTTTGCGCACATTCCAGGATATCCAAGCAGAATACAGCCTACCTGGCTTTTCTTTTTTCTTGTACTTGAGGTTGCAATCTGCTATGAAAGCTTATGGCATGCCATGGGATTCTGTTTTGACTGACCACCCAATGTTTAGCTGGATTGATCCTGTCAAAGATCCTAGAGGGGCGGTCACAGTAATCTATAATTCTTTACTCAGTAGTGTTCATAAGCCTTTAAAGATACTATCAACGTGGGATTTGGAACTTTCTTGGTTAGGATTCCACCCAGACTGGGAAACAGTGTGGTCAAACCTTGGCCTTACTTCTAAAAAACCTTAGTCATGTACTTATTCATTTTAAGACTATCCATCGTTTCTACTACACACCTTACAAGCGATACCGCATGAAACTTATACCCAATCCATACTGCAGTTTCTGTAACGCTGATGCCACTGGTACATTTCTACATATGTTTTGGGACTGTTCAATGATTCAACCATTCTGGAAGTATGTGATTGTTATGTTACATGATCTTACAGGTCTACATTTGGATTTGGACCCGTTTACTATTATTGAATGATGATTCAAAGTACCAATTTTCTTTAAGTGACAAAAAAGTGTTGATGGCAGCTGCAAAAAAAAGCTATTTTACAGCAGTGGATAATCCCAGATACAAACTTGAAGCAATTTTGGAAAGTCTCGTTTCATTACAGAGTTTGCCTTGAGTGTACAACTGCAAAGAACAATAAGGCAAAGACAACCACTGTAAACACCTGGATGAATATAGCCTCTGCCCTTAAAGAGCTTCTTTGAATATTCTACAGTCAATAGGAGTTTGCTGCCAGTGTTTGTTAAATGTGTTGTGCTGTTTTTGTTTGTGCTGTTTGTGTTTTTTTTTTTTTTTTACCTTATTTTAATTTTATTTCTATTCTCATCCGAATGCTCTTTCTGTATGATATGTGTTGTTTACTGATTGAAAATAAAAAATAATAATCACAAAAAAAAAGAAAGTGTACGTGTGACAGTATGCACCTCTCGAAAGGCGCGACCTCACGCCAGAGGATGTAAAATTGAGGAGGCTCTGGAGGGGGAAAGACATCCGGGAGGAGGTCAAACAAAAAAAGACCAGGGTGGTGCTGATGGTGGTGAAGTCCAAGGGGTAGCCTTGAGCAGAGGAAGATCGTCGAGGCCACAGGGAGGAGCCATGGAGATGTTGTCATTGACACCACCATGTGGACGACCGGAGGCGACGATGACGTGGAGGGAGGAGCCCACCACACAGCCGGGGAGCCGATGCAGCGAAGGTACTCTGATGACCTAGGTGGCCGCAATGTAGGCGCAGTGACAACCGCCTGAGATGATAGCAGGGATCAGGAGGGTTGAGGTCGAGCTGGAGCAACTGAGGGCAGAGGCGGAGGAGCTGGCCACAGCTGAAAGGGTGGAGAGCTGGAGAGCAACAAACGGCCAGGCCCGCAAGTCCACTGCGTAGGCGTAGAGATGCCAGACCCAGGTAGAGCCGACGTACCAAGGGAGTCCGGCAAGGCATCAAGGGAGGAAGGAGAGCAGGAGCCAGGGTGAAGGGTCGAGGAGGAGTGGAGCGCTCAGAGGCAGGAGGCGGAACCACAGGCTTCCCACATCCAGGAAGAGATGGCTCCCAAAAGGCCCAAGGTGTTGACTCGCCACTGAGATGAGGGACTGATGGGAGGTTGCGATGACTGTGTGGCAGGAGTAGCTGGGGACTGGAGTGGAGCTTGGAGGGCGGTACAAAATCCAACAAAAAATAAAGCAGTCTCAATAGCATTCTGGAGAGGTGGTGGGAGAGGGAGGCTGGGTGGGACCAGAGAGTTCAGGACATAACAGACTGATCGGCAGAAAAAGGGGGGCAGAAAATCAATCTCTCCAAAATCAAAGCAGTTGTCCAGTGCCAAACATTCACTCTCAGTAGCGGGAGGGTGAGCTATCCTTCTGTTCAAGGCTCAGCAACTATGGATGGAAGATCCATGGTGATCCAAAAAAAAAAAAAAAAAAAAAAAATAGGAAAAACAAACAAACGCAAACAAGAAAAAAAACAACAACAAAAAAAACACACCGCTAATCTATTCTAGGTCTGGCCTTCTGTCGCTACTTGTAGTAGAAACACGCACAAGGACGAAGATGAACGATCAAGTGTCTTTAATAGAAACAATATAATTTTCAGGATCACAGAATTAGCTTACTCACACAGAGTCATAGTGTAGACAAGGACGGACAACACAAACTGAAAAGGCATGAACTTAAATAGAGGCAGTGATGAGACTTAATACAATCAAATCAACAACCATGACAACAGATTAAGGCGGGAAAACGGTACAAAACATAAGCAAAGTCCACATGGTTAGTGTGCGTGTGACAGTGACAAATTTTAGGCTAAATATTGTAGCGGTATTAGCCATGTTATTAAGGGATACATTTGCCCTTTGATGTACCCAACAAAAGATATGGCCTTTTCTCGCTGTTAGTTATTAGTTAATAGACCTATCTATTTTGCTGCCCTATGCACAATTATATGGTAAGTTGCATTTTATTATCTGCATCATTTCGTCCCTCCTGTACACAATGCTTTTAGAACAGAACTTCTGCCCTTTTTTTGTCCCAACCCACTGATTTACAACCTGATCCCCAATGATCGTGTAAACATTGGTTTTGAAACTTGATAGTTAATGTCATTTTGTTCCATTCATTTCCCCCTTTTTATTGTTTCGTTATATTACCCCTTACAAACACAAATAAAAAGACCGTTAAACGCCTCCAGATAAGCAGTCTGAGCTCTGAACATGAATCAGACAGAGACTAAGGTCACTTTATTACCATGGAGTCCAATGCCACCAATGTTTCCTTTCCTTTTCTACTCTGGAACTGTGGTGCACACACACTCGAGGCCTCTGGGGGTGTGCAAGGAAAAATTTTAAATGGCAGAAAGTTTAGCTATAAATGTACAGGTTTAACATGAGCTCATATGTCACACATGTCAATGTTTTATTGAACAATAGAAGTTTACATTACAAGCATTAAATGTAATGCAAGCCTTTTTTAATGCCATGTATTAAATTTACCAACAGCCCAAAAGAAATCATTAAAATCATGGCTTGGCTTCACGAACAAAGATTTAGGAAGGACATCCACCTGTCCTATGTGGGACAGGCAGGTCCTGCCACAACGGCTGCAGGTAAAGGGCTGGACCAGGATAGGTGCTGAGGGGACACGGTTTGGGAGGGAACCACTTTGTGGTTGCTCACATCTCTGGAGTGAGATAAATAATGTGGAGTGGATTTCTTTTCGAGTGAGGGCATGAGATTTTAGCAAAACATCTGAACTCATACAAATATTGTTAATTTTATTAAATTCCTGTGTCTATTTTCAGGTTTAGCATGAGTATGCTATTCCTCTGCTATTCCTTTACATTTAGAATGATTTTTAGAACTATATCTTTATCGGTATAGTTATAGTCCTTGTGAACGCGCATTTTGCCATTCCACTGAGCTACTTTTCCATTGTTTTTCAACATGCGCTAGATGGACCTCAAAAACCAGGTTGAACCACTTGAGCCACATGGACTATTTTAACGATGTCTTTACTACCTTTCTGGGCCTTAAAATTTGCAATGATTTTGCTGCCTATGGCTGGATCAGAAACCTCTCGGATTTCATCAAAAATATCTTCATTTGTGTTCTGAAGATGAACGAATGTCTTACGGGTTTGGAACGACATGAGGGTGAGTAATTAATGACAAAATTTCATTTTTGGGTGAACTAATTCTTTAACCATTGAGTTAATTAGTAGCCTGAACTGTCACAAACGCAAAGGCTTTGTAGTAGAAACTCACACAATGAAGATGAATTAGCTTGAAATGACTTTACTAAAAGACTCAATGATGACTCAAGACTCAAGATATCAATGATAACTGTGACACTAATGATGCTGGTCATCTTTATTTTTCCAACTTAGTTCTATAAAATAGTTTGATTTTGTGCAAACGTATTTGTTCAAGTAAAGGCTGTCACCCTAATTGGGATCGTTATGTGCCCTGTTCTGATTTAAAAAAATAAAATAAAATAAAAAGATCTGATAGTTACATTATTCAAAAATAAATTGCCCATTAAAACAGCTTTGATGTAGTTAGCCACAAACATTTTTTTTTTTAAAGCTTTGACTGTAGTACTATAAATAATGAGAAGCCTGTGCTTCGTAAACAACATGTTAGGTCGCCATCAGCTCAATGGGGAACCAACAAGAAAGATTGACGAGAAAGAATATTGGGGACTGATTAAAATCAGAAAAGGAAGAGAGAGATACATGAATGTGAAGAGTCAGTGGTCTGTAAAAAAGACAAACCGAGACAAAGAGAAAAACAAACTGACAAAAGTATAATTTTCTTTCCAAAAACCTGCAATATTCAAATAGTAGGGAAGAACCAAAGACGGACAGGACAGTATGTACAACTGGAAATTAAAATCAGAGAAGTGTAGAGGAAAGTAAAGAGGTCAAATGAAAAAAAGAAAAAAAAGAAATTAGATGTATTCATTGTTTGACTGTAATTACTCTGAGCTCTATCTTCCTTCAAAACGAATTACCTGTGTTTAGGAAGAGAAAGAGAACAAAGCAAGGAAGATGAGAGTTTTTGAAAGAAGAGAAGTCCTCCCTTAAGTCGTCTTGATAAAGTCAAGGTTTCTTTCCCTGAAAACATCATAATTTAATATTACATGTCCATTTCTCAACCTTTCTTTGTCCAGGCCAAAATATACTAGGACACAAAAAAAAAAGATTTTCACTCAGTAATTGCTAATACATTTCACAAATAATTACAAAGAAATGGCAAGTAACACATAGAGTTAAACATGAAATAGAAGTAGAAAGTACTGAATTTTCTTGTAGAACATACTCCAATAATCTTTATTTTATTAACAACTTAAAAAAAGAAATCTTTTACAGTGTGAAGGCCCATTCACATCAAGAACTATAACAATAACTAAATTAGTGCTCACACCAGCAAATGTTATCGTTCTGTTAATTATAAGTGTGCAAAGCAGTTTTGTCGTCTAGCGTTTAAATGCTCGAGCTCTTTAAATCAGGCTGGATTCTGAATGGCTGTCAACGTTTTTATCGTTAATCAGCAGGGGGAAATCATTCTGAAAGTGACATCGTTTCTCTGTGCCATTGTCGTTATAGTTGTGAAGTGGACTCTGCTATTCCTTTGCATTTAGAATGATTTTTAGAACTATATCTTTATCGGTATAGTTATAGTCCTTGTGAACGCGCATTTTGCCATTCCACTGAGCTACTTTTCCATTGTTTTTCAACATGCGCTAGATGGACCTCTTTAAAGGGTTAGTTCACTCAAAAACCAGGTTGAACCACTTGAGCCACATGGACTATTTTAACGATGTCTTTACTACCTTTCTGGGCCTTGAAATTTGCAATGATTTTGCTGCCTATGGCTGGATCAGAAACCTCTCGGATTTCATCAAAAATATCTTAATTTGTGTTCTGAAGATGAACGAATGTCTTACGGGTTTGGAACGACATGAGGGTGAGTAATTAATGACAAAATTTCATTTTTGGGTGAACTAATTATTTAACCATTGCGCTCACATCTCTCTAATTTGAAGCGTCTCTAGACCTTGCGCTTTTTTTGTTCCACTGACCTGCGCCTCGCATTTGTAACATTCTGTGTGAACCAGCCCTAATTGGTGCAAAATAATCATAACAACATGTGCTGTATGCATCTGTTTCAGTCACTTGACTTTTGCATTCATACACCATATTCATGACCATCAGCAGGGTATTTCTGTTCATGTGTTTGCATTCATCACCATTACTATGCCCCGCTGATGACCAAGCATAATGATTGAAACAGATGAATATCATAATTTTTTTTTTATAATATCTAGTTTGAAACTAGGCGTTTTTATTTCAAATTTCAATATGATTGAGATGGTGAATTGAAATTCGTAACTCGCAACCGCTATTTTTAACGGTCCAGTGAAACGCATGTATAATTTCTCATGGCTTTGCCTCACTTTTGTGAACTTTTCCCTCACAGAATCGGTGAAATTGAAGTGGATATCCTAGGGAGAAAGTTATTGGTTTGTCAGTGGATGTGTTCTGCTTTTAATTCATGTAATATTTGCCTAGCTAACAACAGTCTTGGGTGCCAAGCGAATCATCTGCAAAGTAAAAAGATTACAGATTTTGAATCCGGGCGGGTTTTTGATTCGCCGTGCAAAGTGTTTAAAACCCAACACACAAATCGCTAACACTCAACTCAAATTTGAAATAAATTTGGTTAATACCCCATGACACATAATTTAAAAAGCCAAAACACACAATGACACGCTTTGCATCAGTAAGTTTGAAAAAAGTACATTTTTGCATACTTAGTAGTCAAGAGTTATGACCAGTATGATTTCAGAATTAATTATTTCTTAGCTTAGTTGTCATGAATTCTGAAAATGTTTCATCACTCTATTGAGCAAGTCCTGTGTGTGTGTCACACCCATGTGTGTGTGTGTGTGTGTGTGTGTGTGTGTGTGTGTGTGTGTGTGTGTGTGTGTGTGTGTGTGTGTGTGTGTGTGTGTGTGTGTGTGTGTGTGTGTGTGTGTGTGTGTGTGTGTGTGTGTGTGTGTGTGTGTGTGTGTGTGTGTTCTTGCCTCTCTCCAGTCCAGTGATCTGATTCCTGAGTGTTTCCCTTTGGTTCTCCATCTCCACTTTCTGATCCTGCATCTGCTGGAGTCTCCTCTGCACCCCCTCTCTCATTTTTGTAAGCTTCGATATCTCCTGTTTCAGCTGGGTTACTTCCTCTTCTTTTATCTAAACCACACAAGACATCAACCATTAGTGTGTCTATGTGTGTATCCATGTGAAGCCCAAACTAACCATCACTAGTCAAAAAAACGTGTAACTTTCGGGGTACAACAGCTTGTGACTGGGATAATAGACAATTTTGTTCCTAATTTATTTATAAAAGTTCATAGAAGTTCCTTAAGGGTACACATTCCTACTCTAGGCACTAAAATGGGTTGATAAGGTACAAAGTTGTCCTTTTATTGGTACTGCCCCAGTGATAAGCTGTTGTACCCCTAAAGGTACAATTTGAGCACATTTTTTCAGTCCTACTGTTTAAAGGTTTGGGGGCAGTAAGATTTTTTAAATGTTTTTAAAAGTAGTCTCATATATATTCACCAAGGCTGCATTTATTTGATCAAAAATACAGTAATGTTGTGAAATATTATTACAATTTAAAATAACTGTTTTCTATTTGAGTATATTGTAAAATGTAATTTAATCCTGTGATGTCAAAGCTGAATTTTCAGCATCATTACGCCAGTCTTCTGTGTCACATGATTATTCTTCAGAAATCATTCTAATATGCTGATTTGCTGCTCAAGAAACATTTCTCATTATTATCAATGTTGAAAACAGTTGTGCTGCTTAATATTTTTGTGGAAACTCTGATACATTTTTTTCTGGATGCTTTACTGAATAGAAAATTAAAAAGAACAGCAGTTTTTTGTATCAATGTAAACAGTCTTTACTGTCACGTTTGATCAAATTAATGCATCTTCTCTCAGTAAAAGTATTATTTATTAAAAACAATATATATATTAAACCTTAAAAAAACAAACATTTTTGAATGGTAATGCAAATTAAATGTATAATTTAAAACGTATGCTTCTGTGGGCTTGGAGTGGGCATTGTGGGAACTAATTTGATTATATCATCACTGTGAATTTAATTACCTGATTAACTGACTAATATAAATGCCAATAAACAGATCAACAAAATGCTAATTACTGGAGAATAAGCAGGACACACATATTAGGAGCAAGAGTAATCCAGGGTGCTGAATCTGTGCCCTCTTGTGGCGACCATGAGGCGTGCAATCATTACTCAATTACACTGACTCACAGGGCGAGCTGGGAGTGCCAACACTACAAAAACAGGTGCAGTCAAATAGAATAGGGAAATCTGTTTTGTGGAATTGTTGCACAGGTTGACTTTGTCTCTTTCTAGAATGCTGCAGAAAATGAAGACAAAAAGCCTCACATGTTCATTAAGTCTGTGTGAAACTTAGTTTTTTTGTTCTTTATTATACTTAATTGGTCAACAATGCCACACGACAAAAGACGAGCCCATATTAAAACAGAATTCTTAATACAGCTTCAGCATATCCTGCAGAGCGGTGCATTCAACCCACCGATCTCCCACCAGACTCAAGCCACTACAATACAAGCCAGAACAAAGAGAATAAAGGGCATTTCATTAAATGTAACATTTGCTATATTAACCCCCACTGTGACTCAGTTGGAAGCCTGACGGAAGTTTTGAGCAGGAAAGATCCATCACTAGTCTGACGGGAGAGGAAGAGGAATAGAAACCTTCGTTCTCTAGAGCTCTAATTATATAAGACCGAGACAATTTTGTCAGACTTAAAGAGGGCAGCTCAATAAATCTGTAGGTGTGTGTGTGTGCGCACGTGTGTGCACCTACAGTGCGATGCCTAGAATTGATTGCCAAGTAGTGTATGCATCAATGTAGAGCAGAGAGATTTGTTCTTTTTTTCTTCTTCTTCTTCTCATGGAACGTTAAGTACCACATCTCTGGTGTCCGCAAATGTACAATGCTAAATATATACCGTGTTCCAGATGCATGTGACATATCAGTAGGATTTCTGTACAATAAACATTCAGATTTTAGTTTTTCAAAGAAAGTGTTTGTTTGTTTTATTCCTCATATCTTTTTAGATAAATTGTCTCAATCTCAGACAGGTTCGTTAAATAGTTTGCTGGTGATCTTAGGTAAATGCAAAACCTACTTAAAGAGGTTCTTCCACATTATTAAGCAAGTCACAGTTCTCATGCAATATGGGGAGGAAGAAAGATCTTTCTGAAGATGGAAAGCATGAAAAGGTTCTGCAAAAGGCATGAAAACAACATATTTTGCCAAAACTGAATAGACAGATTATCGAACTGTCAAAAGATTTGTGAGTGATTTAGAGCACAGAATAACTTTTATTAGAACAACCGAAGTCCATAGTATCTAATGAGTGTGTGTGTGTGTGTACCTTCAGGTCTAATGCTCGTTGTTGGTTCTGTTGGGAGAGTTCGTCTAGGATGATGAAGTTTTGATCATTATCCTGCTGCAATTTAGTGTTGCGATGTTGGAGTTGTTCCATTTCTTTACTGGTTTTCTCATTTATAATCTGTCAGCAAGAATACAAATTACTTTTAATGGTCATAGTCACAAGTTCTGCATGTGTGTATGCATTTGTTTCCAACCTAGCAGTTCTGTGGAACAATCTAGATTCTAGATGAAAACATTTCTTCAGATATTAGCTAAATCTTTAGAGGTTCTCAAACGGAAATCAAATGGAAATATTGTCATGAAGTTTTCTTTTTTTCTTTTTTTTACAGAGATAAAAGTTAAAAAGTTACAGGTTTTTTTTCTTAAAGTTATTTTTTAGTGTTATGGTAGTGAACAAAGATTGTCCTACCACTGACTCGTTCATGTTGCTTCATGTCACTACCCTAGATCAGAGTTTCTTACTTTGCTTTCCTGGAGCTGTTGTTCCAGTTTCTGCTGATCATCTTGCAGACGCTGGCTCTGCTGAGTGAGTGATTTAATCTCTGATTGTTTGGACTCCAGGTCAGTTTGAAGCTGCTTCACTTCCTTTTCCAACTTCTCCTTCCTCCTATTCTCTCGTTGAGCCTCATTCTGACGCACCTGGATGTCCTGCTGGAGCTGCGAAAGACAGAAAGTTTTGGTTAGAGACAGTGTCTATAATCTATCTATCTGTCCATCTATATATCTACCTGTCCATTTATCTATCTGTCCATCGATCAATCTGTCCATCCGTCCGTCCGTCCATCTGTCTATCTATCTATCTATCTATCTATCTATCTATCTATCTATCTATCTAAACTATCCGTCTATCTGTCTATCTATCTATCTATCTATCTATCTAACTATCCGTCTATCTAACTATCCGTCTGTCTGGCTATCATCCATCCATCCATCTATCTATCCATTTATCTATCTATCTAACTATCCGTCTATCTAACTATCCGTCTGTCTGGCTATCATCCATCCATCCATATATCTATCCATTTATCTATCTGTCCATCCTATCCATCTATTAGTATTAGTATTATCTATCTATTAGTCAGTCTGTCTGGCTATCTCTTTGCCAGTCTGTCTATCAATGTCTGTCTAACACACAGAGACATATATATCATTAGCATCAGCAGCCAGTAGATAAATTTGGGCCTGTCACAATACCTCCCCTTACCCTAGATTTCTGCCCTAACCCTTGTTTTTGCGCGTTCTCGTGTAGGTGTAGGGTGTCCCAATACTCTAAAGAGCAAGGGGGAGTGCTATTCTCCGCTTAAAATCAGCCCTCAAAACATAGTGCGGTCCAATCATAGACTGTAAAAAATAGGGTCCAATGCAGGCTTAAAATGAAGTGGAAGATGAAATTACCCAGGATACCTTGCGGCCTCAGCAAGCTGGTAAATTTTTTTAAACAAGATGGCGGACACCGCTGGAAAGGAACAATTGAATTGTAGATATATTTTCGCAAATAAACATGTTAAAATTTCTAAATATGTTGAAATATGTTAGTTTGATGCACATCCAATGGACTGTTAAGTTTTGAACACTAACGTTAGAAAATATTTCACGAAGCTATGTTGATATCTGCCGAGTGCTTCGAGAGAGTCTGCCCATCAAATATACATCTGATCTGGGTAGTTCGTCTAATTTTATTTTCGATTTTGGCTTCCAAGGATTATAAAAAGAAGATGTGAGGTAAAACTATTAAAAACTAGCCGCGTTCGTCTAACGTTAGTGCTTCATCTTTTTCTTCACAGCGCGCTGTCACTTCTCCCTAACGTTAAACCCAAACAGCACTGAGCACAATCACTCAGTGATTGTTGTAAAATGCAGTGTCTGCTGATTCTAAATTGCGGGAGGTGTTTGATTGTAAAAAGAGCTATTATAAGCACAATGATCCGCGCAAGAGACGTACGTTGACCCTGTTCCCATGACGGCGCGCGTTCGGAAACGGACTGCAACTAACCGGACAAGCAAACTATAACGTTACTTTGGGTTTCATGTGCGCGTCTAAACGATCAAATACAGACAAAAATATGGCTAAATGACCGGTTTGGAGATTCACTTTAACACAGTTTATGTCTTAAATGGGAGTTAGTTATGGAATAGTTGGGAGAAAATGTGTATTATTAGATCTGCATTCGGTCTTAAAGTGGCAGCGTCTAAATTTTCTGAATGAAAATAGTAGTAGTAGTAGACACGTCGACGCTGTGCCTGACATAGAGCAGGTAAGTCCAGCCCCTTCCGCTAACCCCACTGGACCTCTAGGTTGAAAAATCGTCAATGCAAGTGAATGGGAGAAAATAATTATTTTCTGGTCCCGTTTGAATTTTGACATGAATGTGAACATATGTTGTCTGTGAATTTTTTATATAACTTTTCGTGTAAAGAATGCTAAAATTTAGCGGGTAGAAGTTTGATACGGTTAGACTTTGTGTGAGAGCACTTTGTGGACTACAACTCTTCGCTGCTTTCGATGCGTTTGAAACGTCACCACCACTCGCACACGGACACTAGCTCACGGATCCCGCTAAACATGGCTGTGTCTTTGGTGCACTTCACCGCCTTCTTTCAGGGAGAGGACAAAATCGTTGAGGTTGGCGAAAACCACGGGTAAGTCAACTTTATGGGGTGACGTCACATAGGCGACATGTAGTCTTTCTCGTTATGTCTTTTCCACAACTGCTAGCCGAAGAATCATACAATATACTGTCAAACTCGTAACATGAAAAGTTATATAAAAAAATTCACAGACAACATATGTTCACATTCATGGCACAATTCAAACGGGACCAGAAAATAATTATTTTCTCCCATTCACTTGCATTGACGATTTTTCAACCTAGAGGTCCACTTGGGGTTTTACGGATGGGCGGGACTTACCAGCTCTATTGTGAGGTTTGCTGCGTGTGACATAGTGAGGTTTGCCGCGCTAATTTGCATATAGTGGTGTCCCATTTCATAGGGAAAGATCTTCAACTCCACTTCCCTAGTTGAGGGGACTTTACTTTCGAGGGCACTCAAAACCAAGTGGAAGTTTTAAGGGGGGAGAAATGGGACAGGGCCACTTTAACTTTTTGTACCCACTTCTGAATTGATATTCAGTCTAAAATGGTTTGTCAGGCCACTTATTGATTTTCTTACTACTGTAAACAATTTAAGCTAGTTTATTTTACCAGGGAGGTGACAGAAGAATCAAATATGTCCAATTTTACAAGTTTAAGTGCCACATTCAAAATTTTTGAAGAGTAACAATCACCAGGCACCATTTTTCAAATATTGATTTGCTGACACAGCGAGACATTGGAGACAAAATGCTTTCATTTATTCCTAAAACATTCTCATGGCCTTAAAATGAGAATAACAGCAGTAAAGCACTGCCGACATTGATGCCAGTGATGAAAAGAGCCAATTATATCTTTGAATAACTGTTTTTGTATGCATCTGTGTGATTTTTTTTTTATATAATTTGAATAAAATGCCATGACAGTTACTCTGCACACTCACATGATGTTATCAGAAGACCCAGTGGCGTCATATACAAAGCTTTTTATGTAATACCTGAGCAATCATGTCCATGGCTTTGTTCTTCTCCGCCTCTATCTCCTGCTGAACATCAGTGGCTTTAGTGAAGTTCTCCCGGAGTGTCACCACCTCTGACAGCAGCTGGTCTCTCTGATTGGTCAGGTCCTCTTTGAGCTTTAACAGATCGCCCATGCTAGACACATTCAAAAAAGGTTTATGAACAAGCATTGCACTCCATCCCCACCAGAACACCTCAACAAGGTTATATAGTTTCTCTGAACGCCATCACACAGAATATACAAGCACATAGTTAAGAATAAAAATAAATTCTGTCAGGACCACTATCGTCAAATACGATTGACAATTAGCATATAGTTAGGATTGGTGGTATAGTTCTGTTCGTGGCAAGAACTCCCTGTGCATCCATGCAGCCTAGCATGGATAAGAGCAGGGAGAGCACAATAACCCCCCTTAGGGTAAACAGAACAGAACCAACATGAATGTATTGCAGATATCATTAATTCAAGATTTTTAAAGTACAACATGATTCGAGAATTTATTTTGATTCAAGGGGAATGAGAATGCCAAATCCTGACTGACTGGAGGAGATGGGGATGGAGAAGGGTAATTCACTCCTGAGAAACGCGATAGCTGCTTATAATACTGAAGGAGCTTATATATGTATACAGTGATAGGCGTCGTATTCCTATAGGTAGACGTGGATCAGCTGAGAGTCAGCTGATGCGAGCTTGACTAACGTGACCTGCCAGAACCGAAGCTACACTTAATTATTAGAAGAAGAATTGCATCAGGCATACAAAAATGCTATCTGTGTGTATGATACTTACTGTAACTGCCTTCATTCTACCAGAATCAAAATAAAAACTGAGAATAGACTAAATGTACAGTTGTATAATATTGTTTACCTGTATTCTTCGCCCTCGAAGACTCCAGCTCCTTTTCCATCAAGCTTTTGGAGATTGGTTATTTCCTCCTTTAGTTTCAGGATTGTTTCTTTTGCCTGCAAGTACTTTTCGTTTGAAGCTTCAACCATTTTCCAGGCCTTGTCAATTTCCTAATCAACGGTAAATTACACAGATGATAATTTTCTAGGGCAAAGGATGTGGCAAAAGAAGTCTAATGTTATGAGGAAATCATTCAGAGGTCATCTTGTTAAAGTTTGATGACACAATAAACACAACATCCATTTTAGAGTGCCGTAATTCCCGGCTAATGTACCATTTTAAGGGTGCTGATTGTGGTTTGATCTTCATCAGATAGTTTCTTGGCTGTGGATAGTTTGACAGAGTTGGACATGATCTCTGCGTTCAGCTCCCTGCATTTGGCCATCAGTCTCTTTTCGTTCTTGTAGGACTTCTGCAGAGCTTTGGCGACCTTCTCATATTCCACACGAAACCTCACGAATTTTTCATCTCCTGATAACTCATTTAAAACCTCCTGGGTGTCTATGTCCATGGTTTCGAACGTGCTGTCCTCGGTCTGAAAATGTATTCAAAAGCATAAGCGTGACATCATTAGATGCTGTCTGATAACTTATGCTGACACAGTGCACTGTAAATAAGTTGAAGTGAGTCTGAGCCTTACAGATTTGTAACAGTTTGCAAGTCTACTCTAGCACTGCTGATGTTGTACTGAAATGATCAAACACAAAGAACAAAGAGCTGGCAACACGTGCTGGTTTTAAAACAGATGTTGGAGTGTTCACAGGCTTCATGGAGAAACCATCACACACACACACACACACACACACACAAAGAAAATAATCATACACTGGGGCTTTGTCTAATAATCCATCTAAATATACATCAATTTTGGTAAATCATTTTTTCAAATGATAATTTTAGATCTCTCAGCACTTAATTGGTGAAAAAAGGAAGAACTGTTACAGGAACTGTTAACTGACCAAGACTCGTAATTAGTGGTTAATTTGTAATTCACGCTGTAAAGAAATGAAATAGTTTTACACTTATGTTATTAAAAGGATAAAGAGTTAAAGTGGGACATTTTCTAATCATTTGCCATTTGTGTTCTTTTAAATAGCCTTTGAAATAGCAAATCTTAAAGGAATAGCCTAGTTCTCCCAAAAACAGAAATTACGTCCTCATTTACTCACCCTCAAGATGTTCCAAACCTGTATGAGTTTCTTTCTTCCGCGGAACACAAAAGAAGATAATTTGTAGAATGTTGGTAATCAAACCGTTGACTGTCGCCATTGACTTCCATAGTATTTTTTTTCCTACTATGGAAGTCAATGGCTACCGTCAACTGTTTGATTACTAACATTCTACAAAATATCTTCTTTTGTGTTCAACACAAGAATGAAATTTATACAGGTTTGGAACAAATTTAAGGGTGAGTAAATGATGACCAAATTTGGGAGAACTGTCGCTTTAAGTGTCACACTTTATCTGTGTTCAGTTAAACCAAATCGGTCATTGCTAAAACGATGTTGACATAGTTACTTAAAAACTTCTTTTCAACCTGGAAAAGGCTCATAAAAAAATAAGTTTCATAAAATTGACAAAGTAAACGTTTTTGTATTTATTTATCTTGTATTAAATAATAATATATTATTTAGCGTAAATTGCAGCTATTTTATCTAACGTTAGCAAAGACTGTGGCCTAATGTTGACTCCTCACTTAATTGTAACAACTCGAAACACGGACATGCTTCACGATATAGTGTAGGCTAATGCATTAAATATGAAAGATATTTCACTGGGCCCACAAATATTATTCTGTGTTTGAGATGCTAACTAAGATCTAAGTTAGTAGTATTTGCTATGTCACTCCACAGTAAGGCAAAAGTTTCAGTTTAACATACCTCCTCCATTGCGGTCGGTTGTCAGTCCTCTCTAAAACCCTCAAAATGTTGTTGTTTTGTATTTAATAACTGTAACACACATACAGTGGGTGTTTTGCTTCAACAACACGCACGAGCACGACACTGTTTTTTGGTCACCGGGGATACGCGTCCTTGTTGCCTGACAACCGCGACCCACTGAGCACTTCGCGGTTCAACTATAGACCTTATTCACAGCAGTCAGTGCCATCTTTGATTTTTAATGGGAATGAAAGCGAGGCTGTGAAGGACATACATGCATCTCTTCAATGGGCTGTACTGTTATTCAATGTGTTTTTGGATTGTTCTGCTCATAAAACACTGGAAAAATATCTTTCCAAGAAATTTCAGTCGACAAAAAACTCCCGACAATATAAGCTACGGAAAATTGTAAGTAATCTAGGAGCTTTATGCAGCTTTTTACAGCGGATGCTATTGCAAACACGGCAAGTCTATCCCTCACAGCCTCACTTTCACACCTGTCATGGCGCTGCTCTGAATAAGGTCTATTGTCTCACGAAGGGATTGTAAGGGGACACATCGCTCTCAACGCTGCAAAATATTTTACAGCGATAAGACACCTGAAATGAACAATTATGACTAAATCTTGTAATGTTCATCAAAGTTTTTTAGTGGATGAATCCGGCTTTGTTTATGTGTTGTTCTTTACACTAGGTGGCAGCTTTACACAGTGCTAAAGTCTAATAATAAGGAGCAGTGAAAATGAAGTGTTTTTAAACTGTCAGAATCATCGATTTCGTTCAAATGAATGTATATAGCAGGTGAGTTCAGAAATTGGGACAAATTAGTTGTATGACCAATTGCCCTGTATAAATGAAGATGGCAATTGTCATTAATAATAGACACACAGTATAAAAAAATAAATAATTAATCTGACATCATAGTAGTGGATCATAAAACTTCAGCATGATATAAACAGAATAGAAATCACCTACTTAAAACTTTTATAATGGTTTTTAAAATATGGTTGACGGGGTACATTACGTAAGGATACTACTAGCTGTATGGTAAAGATGATGAGAAAAAAATTCTGATAGATTATGGTTATTAATTTTATTTATTATTTACTTTTATGAGCTAACATTAACCATGTCATTTAACAGTTAAAGCATATTGATTACTGATTGTACAGTACAGACATGAGGATACATATATGGTGTGTTAACTTATTTGAGTTGCTTTTACATGTTTTCTAGCTGCACTTTTCTGGACATTTGGTCATAGTTAACAAAGCGGACTGGTAGATCACCGTAGACCAGTAACAAACCATCTTTTTTATCACAACATTTTTTCTTGTCAAATCAACTTAGATAATTAATGTGGTTCAGATAACATAATATTTTGAGTTTCTGTTGATTAAACCAATCTCCTTCATTGTATTAACTAAGTTTTTATTTTTATGTAACCAGGTTACTTACTTTTTAAGTTAAACCAACAATAATGTTGTTGGTTTATACTCAAATGCATTCCAAAACCAGCTTAAAAACCTTAAGCTTAAGAATTTTTTTTTTTTTTTTTTTTTTTTTTTTTTAAGGATTATAGACCTATGTCTACCTAAGTTTATATTGAAGTAAAAATGTTTCATATATTTTTATATTCTGTATTTATGTATGTTTTATATTCAATGCCGTTTTGGTATATTTACATTTAGGAGGGTTTACAAAAAAGGGTTGAGATTATAAAACTTTATCAGTGCTGCATCACAAACAAAAACTATCCGACTTCACCCTAGGCTATGTGACATCTGTTCAGGGCCAGGTCCTATATCAATACCTGAAACAAATCCTTTGAGTCATCACAAATCTGCACATGTACTCAGATAAAGAACATTCCGATTCCATAAGATGGCAAAGTTATGTTAATCATTTTATAATTGCTCTTCACTGTCCATAGCCCTGCTGAATTACGTCAGATGACACAATGAAAGGTGTGGAAGTTCCTAGAGATCAGTTGAGTCACTTAATTGTGTCCAGTCCAAATGTGTTAGTATTTTCTGGAATAGGCTCCTCGAGTTTATGTCCTTATATTGAAGACAATAAAATAGTCAATTATATTATATAAATTTGAAATATTACCAAATAAAATATAATGAAAATTATATATATATATATTTATATATATATATATATATATATATATATATATATATATATATATATATATATATATATATATATAATTTTATTTTTTATTTTTTTATAATTTTATTATATCCCTTTATAGGCTAATAGTATGTATATTTATTTATAAATTTGGTTGGTTTATAATAAAGTCCAAATGTACTGAATAATAATAATAGATCATTTGTTTCTTTTCTTTACTTTCTTTTTTTTATTTTTTATTCCATGTTCAAATCCACCAATACTTGAAAACAATAGATTAAAATATAAGAACACTATGAAATGTGTAACTGTTACGATATGTTTTGGCTGTTCCCTATGCTGGATCTCCCTTGTTTTGTTCGTATATTCCTGAAGTATAATGTTGAGTCACTGACGCCAATAAGTGACACATTGTCATGACTTCGTGCGTCAACACCTGAGCTATTAAAGTCTGATCTTGCAGTAAATAATGTTCATATACAGAAGTTTTGATTGGTTGGCTTCCCTACTAAACATCCAGTAGTAGCCAAATTGTAGCCTATAGGTGAGTGGATTATATAAGTATATGAGGACGCATTATCCTGATGGTTGAGACTGTGTATTTGATCTAATCTAAAGTAGTAGCAGAGGCGACAGATGCGCGTTAAATCCCCGATGGAGAATAACTCACCAAAGGAGGATGACAAAACAAATATCTGAATGAAGAAAAGTTAGCAAATCAAATCGGTTTTGAGCTGACCTACATAAAATATCCAATTTATTCCCGTTTCGTTCATTGCAAACCTCCCTGTGTGGCTTGTCGTGCGTTTTCCCGAAGCGCAAACGCGCGTCTTTCCACCTGCAGCTTGGGCGCGTTTGGGCAGCTGGTGTGTTTTTCAATGACAGTTCATCGAGCAGAGAAAAACTTGTGGATCTGTATTCGATTCACACCCGACTTATCACGGACATAATAGCAACAACAATCCAAGAGAAGGACGATAAGGGTGAGTTATTAGAGCCTGACGCTCGAAGTGCAACATCTGGAGATCAGCAGTCATGGGCAACAGCGTGTCCGGAATCAGAGCACTGCACAGGGGACAGTCGAACAGGTTTCAAAGACTTCCAAACTCACACAAAGGTTAGCATCTCTATTGAATTGTATTATATTGTTTTCTATTCTATTCTATTCTATTCTATTCTATTCTATTCTATTCTATTCTATTCTATATTGTCCCTTGCTGGAAAATCCAACTTAAACTATTGCTATATTTTGGAATAGCTGCTCAGTCAGTTATTAGCTTTAGTTGACCAGTTACCATGTTCCAAAAAACATCTTGACCACCTTATTGGTTGTCCAAGATAGCTAATCAGATTACATGCAGGGAAAGTTCCCTAACTTTTTACTAATGTTTTGTTTGTATTTTAAATAACATTGATAGAATGTTCTTATAACATTATTAATATGTGATACGTTCTGAGGACAACATTTTTAGAACATCCTTGTGATGTTATCTGTACTTGATGAATGTTAACATTAACTTTCTTGGAATATTATAAATAAACGTTTACTGAAGGGGTCACACTTTAACTTAGGGTCCAATTCTGACTATTAACTAACTATTAACAATGATTTTTGCCTCAATAAACTCCTAATTACTGCTTATCAATAGTTAGTAAGGTAGTTGTTAAGTTTAGGTATTGAGTAGGATTAAGGGATGTAGAATATGGTCATGCAGAATAAGGAATTAATATGTGCATTACTAATAAACAGACAATTTCCTAGTAATATGCATGCTAATGAGCAACTATAATGAGAATCGGAGGCCAAACTGAAGTGTTACCAAATAATCAGAGTAAAAGAGTATGCATATTTGGCGTGATGTCCAAGCCCGGAATTTGTCCCGAAACCGGAGTTCTTACCCTGTATCCCTGGCTGGGACAGGAAAGGAAAGGAAAGGAGGGATGCAGAAAAACTGTTGAGGAACATGGTTGAGTTGGCTGTGTATATATACGTAGGCCTCCTCTCATGCTGATTGGATAGATCATTTGAGCGTGTTCCTCCCGAACGTTGTTACAAAATCATAATTTATCAAAACCTTTTAAATCACGACAAGAAACCTGGACATTAACGTTTTAGAAACATTGCAAATCACTGATCCCAAAATGTTTTTAGAACATGAATTTGTTAGCTGGGTAGCAAATGTTCCAAATTTAGACAGCCTAACAATCCTTTAATGGATGTGAATTATAGAAATGAGATAAAGTGTTGTGTATTCCAGGTTAAAGAGATTTAGACAAACAACCAGCACTTGAATTTCAGGAGAGAAGACATTTTCTTTTCTTTTTCTTAAAGTTAAACATTCTGCACCATAAAGAAATTATTATTTATTTATTCATTTGTCTGTGAATTGTGTTGATTATGATGTTTCTCATGGTAACTGTTCATGAATTCTGAATGAATTCATGTAGGTGCTGAAAGACAACGCTCGGATAGGCCACTGTAAAAACAAATTGTTGTTTTAACCTAAAAAATAATGCGTTTGCTTTGCCTCAAAAAATGTTAAGTTTAGTCAACTCAAATATCCAAGTTGTCACTTTTTCACTTTCATATTTCAAGTTGACTAAACTTGAAATTTGAAGGCAGAAAAAAAACTTTTTTTAAGTTAAAACAACAACAACAACAAAAATACAGTTTGTAAGAACCTTGTGTAAGAAAATGTTAAGTTTAGTCATATTGAAATGTGAAATTGAAAAAGTGACAACTTGTATATTTGAGTTGACTAAACTTAAAATTTTAAGGCGGCATGAATACTTACTATTTAAAGTTGAAACATTTTTTTTTACACTGCACTTCATCAGCAATTCTAATGGGTGAAACTGTACAGTGTTCACCCATGGTACACAATACTATGATTAATTATTATTACAGTCATAATAATAACGATGCACAATTATGAGCAGCTCTGCAAAATAATCATGTTCATTAACATTACTCAGCTTTTACTTATGTAAATACATACTGTACTGCTGTACTGTGTGAATGTTCATCACTGTACAGTACAGTGTGATCCAAGTTATAAATTATGCGACCAATTCAAGAGTCCAAGTTATTAGGACGGCCCATTTTCTCTGTCTGTGCCGAAAGTTCAACCAGGCCCAGTTCACCAGCTGAAAAGTTTAATGGTCTCACTTTCTCTGACTGAATGTCCTTCAGAAACATTATTTTATGTAAGCCAACACTTTGCCAGCCCTTGAACTCCTCTCCAACTGCGTAGGACGTTTGCAGCGATGGAGGTAATTTTGGAGATTCTGTTCTGTTTCAAAGCTCTTCTGATTCATGCATAACAGATAATTATGAAGATTATGCCAGTGCGGATATAATTGCGTCCCTCATTAGCAAAAAAAAAGTCATTATATTCAAATAAAGACATGCTGATGGGGGCTTTAATTATCTGCAGCATTGACAAGGCACTCCGGTGCATTTACAGATTGCACCGAAGGGCCAGCAACAACAATCAAAGGGTGATACAAACGAATTGTAAATTTAATGATTTGTAATTGATATAAAACGAGCATGAGAGCACATAATCCGGTTTTTTTCTCTCTCTCTCTCTCTCTTAATAGCGAAGCACAAAGAAAAGCACTTTTTTTCCAGAGATATTATTAGTGCACAGATTACACCATAGGTGAATCAAAACGCTTTTTCCTCCAGGAAACCATCCATGTTAGGTGTTTATCAGGAAACACGCATTATTAAACTGCTGAAGTAAATAGCGAGGTCATTCGCCGACAAATTTCCTGATTTAGTGTTTGCATGCGTGTGCTCTTGTGATGAATTGTAACGAGAGGCAGAAGGGACAGTGGAACCCATTATCCTGTCAGACGAGATCTCCTTGACAACTGGGCATAGCATGTAAACCGTTACCATGGCGATTGTCCCTCAGTGTTATAAGATAACAGGAGGAAGGTTAGGTTTATATACAGTATTTGTGTCTTTGTGCCACTTGTTTTGCACCAGAAATGTAGCATACAAGATTATAGGCTGGAACTAATTGTTACTTTGAACAGTGAGATGAAACCTGCGATGTTTAATTTTGTCCTGTAATGGCATGGAAACATCCCCGCCTCCTTCTTATTCCACTCATGCTGTCACTGGTTCAACTTAAAGAACCAATTTCCTTTTCTCTAAAGGAGAGATGTAACACTTCAAGCCAGTTTGTGTCTCATCATAAATGATAAGGATAAAATGTTTCATTTCCATACCAATTGGCCCCACTGACATCAGTGACATCAAGACTGAGAAACTATATTTCTGGCCAAATGACTCACCACAACATG
This sequence comes from Squalius cephalus, assembly GCF_949319135.1. NCBI lineage: Eukaryota > Metazoa > Chordata > Actinopteri > Cypriniformes > Leuciscidae > Squalius > Squalius cephalus. The sequence goes on from NC_137123.1 coordinate 21,446,036, forward strand.
TTGCGCTTAGTATGATTTTTATGTAATTTGGTCTAAATGTGTTTCTGAAAATGAAGTATAAGAGCGAGATGTGAGATGATTCATGATTTTATGAAGGGAGGGGATGTGAAAACAGGAGCACAGTCCAGAAAAGATGAGCGTTGAGGGAGAAGCGTCTGTGTGTGTGTGTGCGTGTGTGTGTGCGTGTCAATGTCTACATCTATGCTCATGTCATACATGGATGTATGTTTTTGTCAGTTGATGATTACATGCTTATTTAGACTCAGATGTGTGGGAGGGAGGGCATAGCCTACTAACATACCACTCTTAGCATTTTTTAGGTTACCCAAAATTTGACTAAATTCGTCATGAAACGGTAATGCGCAATGTTATTATTCTGTATTATTCATGCCAGGCCAGTAGTTGGCGATGTTACTTTGTAAAGAAACACTACACGCCTGAACACGTAATAGAGTGATGCAGATATAACGTCACGTTGTGGGCCAATCAGCAGTTAGCGTCACACTGGTTCCCTCGACAAAAACCCAATAGGATTTTCCCATAGGCTTTTTGGATTAACGCTAAAAACAAGCTCTGTGATCAACAAAAGTTTATAATACTTGCACGTTTTGTCCATTAAGATAATTATCACACATGAACGCACCTTTTTTTGAAGCCTAAATGTAGCTGCCAGAAGTAAAAAGCTAAAGGTAGGCTTTAAACGAACTACACCACGGTCCCACGACATCACTAAGCTTCCCACAACTCTTTCAGTTTTTATCTGAAACGTTTTCCCAGAACGTTTGAGTTAGAATAGTTTATAAGAGCACAATTATAACCATAACGAGTTGTAAAAGCGTTTTGGCCTTCAAAGTGGTGTCATACCTGCACCACTCTAAATGCATGGGCATTCTTTGTAGTTAACGGTATTGGTTTCAAAAACTTCCGCTTTGAAACTCGTTTTCAAAAGTTTTCGTTTTCAGGCCAAAACACATAAAAAGTTTTCAATTTTAAGTTCAAAACTGTGTCTTGTAAATGGCCCTGCTTAGACATAGGAAACCAAGAAAACAGGAACTAGGAAAAGAAAAGCCAGGAACAACAGAATGAAATAAATTTCAAAATAAGAGTCTTAACACAAAAATAGAGGTACATGTTTTAAGACATGACATTAGGTTTCAAATATAAGTTTTAAGGGGTAAACCAGAGAGAAAAAGACGATTAACCCTGTAAAGCCTGAAGCATGAAATAATAGTCTGAAAAATCCAGTCTTTGAAAATGGAACAGTTTACTGAGCCTTTAGACAAAATAAAAAATAAATTAATCCAATAAATTTGCACATGTGTTTTTATAGAGTATCATATTTGATCCATCAGGCTGTTGGCTCATATATAGGAGAATATGGAGCTCATACTCCTTAACTTTATTCAGAGGCCCAGAGTAAGCAAAAATGTGCAATTTGGTACAGTTGCTGATGG